>NW_020947390.1:5405701-5420561 GCF_900497805.2 Vombatus ursinus
TCTATCTATCTATCTATCTATCTATCTATCTATCTATCTATCTATCTCTCCATCATCTATACACACATATGTATATAATATACATGTTTATATGCATATATGTATATCTGACTAATATGCACACACATATATAAATATAGATATATTCAATGTATAAATGTGCACACATGTAATAGATGTGCCCAGGTTTTTTTCTGAGTACATGCTGCGCCACTGAAGAGGTTTCCTTGCTGGCACTAATATAGCTCCATATTGCACTCCTCTCCCTCCCTCATCCAGTTGTATATGATTCCCTGAATCACATGGTTCTAATTAGTGACCACTAGGCAACAAAGGCTTTGATCAATCATAGGCTCATGGCTCTAGATCTGAAAGGGAACTTAGAGGCCATCTAGTTCAACTCCCTCACAATACAGATGAAGACACTGAGACCCAGATAAGTGAAGTAACTCACTCCAAGTCTCATAGGTAGTAAGTGGCATTCAAACTCCGGTCCTGTGACCTTAAGTTCACTATGCTATCTATTCTACCTTGTGGCCTCCTTGCAAGGAACCAAATCCTTCCATGTGCCCAACCTGCTTCTCTCTGCCAGACTCTCTCCTCCCCCACAATCCCTACAAAATCTTGTTTTCTCTCTCAAGACTAAAATCAAGGGTATAGTTAATGTGAATGAACTGGCCATGACTCGCTCAACACTGATATGATCTCAGTGGGGCAATAAATGTCCAAGACAAGTCTAGTAATTAATTCCGTATCATAGAATTAACCTTGTCAGGAGAATTTCATGCTTTATTAACGACTCATTAACAATGCTGATAGAATCGACTGTGGGATAGCAGATGGAGAGCAAGCCTCAGATTAAGAAAGACCTAGGTTCAAATCCTACCCCTGACACAGACTGACTGTATGAACCTCTGCAAGTCACTTAACCTGTCCAAACCCAGGAAACTCTCAACAAGTACAAGTTGCAGACTACATGCTGATCTTCATTTATAAAGGGATCTTCCATGTTGTTATAGGGAGCTTCCTATACCAATGAAATCAGAGGTTCAATCCAAAAACCAAAACCAAAACAAATAAATCAATAATGAGGGACCCAAGGTGATGGCTGGGTGCACCTAGGACACATGTATGTATGGTCATTGTTCAGTTTGAATGACCAATCAACAACATTATAATTGGACCATTGTCCTTGACCCTGTTCTGTCCCATATCTTTGTCAGAGAATTTAATGAAGAAAGAGACAACATGTATCATAGGACAGTCCTTACTCCTTTTGATGTTGTGATTTAGGTTTGGTACTGGGATGTAATGAGACACTTATAGACCATGTAACATTTAATGCAAATAAGTTTACTTAATAGTAGCATGGCAAATATACTTAGCAAGTACACAGCATGATTCAGGTGGATGCAGTTTCCCTGCTTTCCTGTTTGTCTTGCTCATTGGTAAGAAATGCTAAGTCAATTCCTAGAAAAATCTGTCTCCTGCCTGTCGTGGCTTTTGTACTTAAAACAAGAGGAAACCGTATCAATGGCTCAAGCCATAATCCCTTGGATAGATTAAGCTTGAAGGATGGTTTCATTTTATGTTAAGGAAAAACTAGCCTAGCCTTTATAGGGTATATGTTACTTCTACCACATTGTGACCCTCAGTGGAAAGTTCCTAAAGGTTTTCTAGAGGATCTTCCATTGCTTAAATGCCTAATAGTCAATACTGAACAAATCTGACCTCAGGGATACAAGAGGGACAGAGACAAAAACAGAAAGATAGCAGAAAAGATAACAGGTAATGAAACAACCTCAAGAAGGAATGACGGAATGAAGATCAAAAAGCCCAAGTCTCTCCCCTCCCCCCAAAAAGGATGAAGTCCCAGATATTATGATATCTTCCAATTGGTAGGTGATACCAAACCATAATGCAAAACAGAATACTTTGTGTTTATGATGGCAGTTACAATCATCATCAAGGGTCAGGGTCATCTGTGGTAAGGCAGCAAAGAAACCATTGTCTTCTTACATATAGCCTATCTCAGTGCCAGAATAAATACTAAACCTCACTCTGTACTTTCCCCTTGTCACCAGGTAGGCCCTTCTTCTCCTTCAGAGCCCTATCAGTGTTAGGAACAACAATTCTCTGCCCCTCTAGAGGTCTCTGCTGAGGGATCCTCCCCTTTTCCCACCTGGACTGGAAGCACAGTTTCATTTCTCTACCCTCACCATCATTAAAAGCAAGGGACATCCCCAAAATTCCACTCCTTAGATACCTCAAACTCTCCCTGGGAAGGAGTTTTCTGCTGATGGGGTACTTACTGTACTGGCAGCAATGAGAAGGGGCCTTATCAATTCCATATTATATTAAACAAGGTGTTATAATGGATCTGCTTGTTGGGACTTATGCCATTGACCATTCTACTGCTACTGCGGCTAATGAAGTAGGAGTAACATCTACCCCAGTCTACTTATGACATCTGCGGATGCTATGAAATTCAGAGGGGAAGTTCATGCAAGAATCAGGGCCCAAAAAGGTGCTTTTGAAGGACTATGGAATTGTAACCTGAATCCAAATAAAGCCAGGTAGGGGACAGGCAACCCTATATTGCATACTGCCTGCAAATGTGATTCTGAATTTGTAGAGAGGATGATCATGCAACCCTGTGTGACTGCAAGAAAGGAGAGCTGGTTTGAGAGCTTTGGAGAAGAGAGATTCTTCCTTACCTTTTTGAGAGAGGACATCTGAAGTTCCACACTCTCTTTGGCATTGATGTCAGGGAGAAGAGAGGAAAAAAAAAAGAAAGATGTTGGAAGTGATAAATATATAGGGGAAACAGTTCTTCAACATGTCCCTGATTTCTAGCTTGCCTCTTCCTAAAAATTCTCCCTAAAAACTCTCTACAAACTCAAAGTTTTCCTTTGGTTGGGATCAGAATGTCTCTATTGTTTGTGCTGAAATGAATTCATAATGTATTTTCTGGTATATTCTACTTGGTGTAACTTTTCTGATTTCCGTTTGCTTGGGTAAATGGATTTATTCACTATTCACTAATGTTGATAGTCTTTTGTGTAACTAGTATTTGATGGGAAAAAGTCAATCCTAAAAGTATAAGCTTGGGATACTCTCCCTATTCAAAGCATAGCAACCAGGAAAGCTAGTAGCTTTTTTTTCTTTTGAGTCTAAAACAACGCCACTAGACCAACAGTATTTAAAGGGACAGATAGATATAAGTATATCTATCTGTCTCTTAGAGGAGAACAGAGCAGCCAGCCTCATGGCGACTTCTCTTGTTCTATTCAAGGCAAAAATAAAAGTATCCCATGGAGAGGGGTGGGCAAGATCCCAGAGATATCTATCTATACCTCTCATCAATCTACATTCAGATAACCCATGTGGACATACATAATCTATGAGTAGTACACACCTTGTCGGAAACAGATTCTAGATCTCTACGGGACCTTAGAGATAATTAAATTTAGCCCATCAACTATAGGGATGCTACAGAATATAACCATTTAGAATTTACTTTAATGCCTCCAGTGAAGGGGAAACAGATTGCCTTACACCTGTTCCATTGTTAGACAGCTCTAATTGCCATGAAATCACTGCTTATTTTGAATCCAGCTCCATGTCTGACTCCTTGTAACTTCTACATCAGTCCAAATTCTATTCTTTGGAGATCTGCAGGATACCTTTAATGTCTTTTCCACTTGATAGGCTTTCAAATATTTGAAGACAGTGATCATATCTCCTCTGTGTCTGTTCTTCTCCAAGTTAATCAAAATCACCATGAAATTTCCTTCTTTCCCCAAGAAAGGCTAATATTACTTATATATATATATATATTATATATGTATGCAAGATTTCAAACCCAGTGAGGTAAGTGCTATAGTTGTTATCATTTCCCCATTTTACCAGTGAAGAAACTGAGGTTTAAGAATTGAAGTGACTTGTCCATTGTTACCCAGCCAATAAGTATCTGAGGTAGGATTTGAAACCAGGTCTTTCTGACTCCAGATTCTGTACATTACCTACTGTCCCATGCCACTTCTGGTGATTTCTCTGAAAGATTATTGTTGTTGAGTCTTTTTCAATTGTGTCTGACTCTTTGTGATCCCATTTAGGGTTTTCTTGAGAAAGCACTGGAGTGGTTTGCCATTTCCTTCTCCAGCTCATTTTACAGATGAGGATACTGAGGCAAACAGGGTTAAGTGACTTGTCCAGGGTCACACAGCTAATAAGTGTCTGAGGCCAGATTTGAACGCAAGTGTAAGTAAGGTAAATTTTAGTGTGTGTGAGGAGGATTTTGTTATTCCTTTTTAGAAAATAGTTCCAGGAACCATGGCCAAAATAGATAATATTTCCCATGAATTACTGTTGAAAACATCTCCACCACACTTGCACGGTGAGATATAGGGGTGACATAATGTACGCCTGTGCAGTGCTAGGTCATGATGATATTGCTGAAGTTAACCTATGAGCTCAATGTTGGCAAGATGCCTTCTTTGTCTATTGCCTTATAAAGCATGTGGGCACTGGTCAATGAGTAGGGAGCCCATTTTGGGATTTGGGTAATATGTAGAGGAATGCATGTACCTGCCTTGATCAGCCCTGATCAGGGTTTGGGAGGGGGAATCTTTGCCTCAACCAGCCCCCATTGAGGCTTAGGGGATGAGGAATTATACTCCTATTCTCGCCCACCCCTGTGAGAAGTGTGCTTAGGGAGTACTGTAGGAGTTGGTGCTCCCATTATCAGCAACCCTATCGAGAAGACTAGACTAGAATAAAGTAAGCTTATTTAACCCCTCCGAAGCTGTCTTCCCGTTTGACTGAATCAAAAATGAACCTATGCTGGAACACCTATTAGTGTTAGGAGCCCTCCTGTGTTCTCTTGCCCAATAAATGGGATTACCTGTGTGTTTACCTATGAAATATCAGGAAGAAAAGTCTTCCTGACTTCAGGCCCAGCCCTCTATCCACTGCACCCCCTAGCTGCCCCCCGAGAGATTTCCAGTATCCAAGATCAACATAGACCTGTTCTTTTCCAGTTTAAAACTCTGACAGTGTAATGTGCTAGAACACCATTTTGCCTATTATCTCTTCGTGAGTCAGGCTTTAAAAGATGATAAATATTTGTCTGAGCTGTGCAGAAGAGCCATATGTGTGTTTGCATAATGGTGCTCCAGGTAATGAGCTGCATGGTAATGACTTGCAACTCCATAAAGCTGAATTTGAGCAACACACTTAGGACCGAGCACACTGAACGCAGCAGACTGGGAATCCTGGCAACATCTCCTTGTCACCTTAAATAGTTTTAAGGAAAAAGGAAGAAACATATTGTGGCATGAGATAGTGGCAAGCACATTCCTAACACAGAGCAGAGGCAAAACAACATTGAAAGACTTCAGAACACTGATCAATGCAGAAATCACTGGTGATTCCCTAGAACTGTTGGTGAAGCTTTCCCCTAGCCTCAGAGAGGCGATGGACTTTTGTAGGTGTAGGATGAGATATGCATTACTGAGAAGGCCAATGTGTTGGTTTTCGTTGCTCGATTATGTTTATTTGTTATGAGAGGGTTCTACTGGTAAGATGAGGGGAAGTATTACAAAGTAACAGAGGTATAAAAAAGAAAATAGCATTAATGAAACATTCAAAAAGAATAAACAGCTTCAAGGTCAGGAACAAGCCTTAAGGTTAACAAGGAATTTTTAGGAGTGTCACCAAAAGATGTCACCAAAATGCCACTAGGTGGTACAGTGGATAGAATGCCCAGCCTGAAGTCAGGAAGATTCATCTTCCTGAGTTCAAAGTTGGCCTCAGACACTTACTGGCTGTGTGACCCTGGGCAAGTCACTTAATTCTGTGTACCTCAGTTCCTCATCTGTAAAAGGAATTAGAGAAAGAAATGGCAAACTACTCCAGTATCTTTGCCAAGAAAACCTCAAGTGAGATCACAAAGAGCCGACTCTTTGACTGAACATGACTGAAATGACTGAACAACAAAGCAACAAACCAAAATTCGGTGTTTTGGCTAAGGTAAGCTCAGCCTGTCAGTCAAGTGAGGCAGACAGATAACAGTTAATAATTCCCTACTGACTGCAAAGAACATGTAGGGAGAAACATTAAACAGTGGCCATGGTTTCATTGTGTGTCAAGCCCTATATGTTCCTGCAAAAAGTCATCCACTCTTAGGCAAAATTCCCTCAATTTAGGGAATCATGGAAAGTTAGAGGAGGTAAATACCTTCTAGAATATTTTGTCCAATCGTGGTGATGAGGATGGGATTTGGACTCCAAAAAGGAAAAACCCTGGACTTTCCCACATGGCCTTTCATTATTGCCTACACCCAATGTCCCAATTCTGTTACCTAGCCCTCCACTGTCTAATACCTCCAGATGGCCCCAGGCCACTTCCCACCCTTAATCCCATCTAATCTCCATTCTCCCTTGGCCACACGGTCCAGGTCGCAGGAGGTCTGTTCACCCCAGTTTATGGCCACTCCTATCCAGATCCTCAGACCCCCTCCTTCAGTCACCCCAAACTACTTGGTCACTCCTAGATTCCCTCCCACAGTCTTTCTGTATATAAGGTCCATCTTATTAAGGTACACAGATTTTAAGGTACACATCTCCATTAAGGTACACAGATTCTTAAGATCTAGACACTGCTCAGATTCCTTAAGAACCTAGCCAATAGCTCACAAATGTTCAGATTCCTTAAGAGTCTGGCCAATATGGCGGATCTTTAATAAACCTTGTCTCTGGCTGAAAGAAGGCTCGGGTCGAATTCATTTGGACAGGACCCGGGTGTTGTGATTTTGGGGTCCCAGCACCCCTAAACCTCAACAATAGGTCGTTTCAAGACTCAGCTCTCCTAGAAAAGCCAATCCTGGTCTGCTCAACTGAGGGTTCTTCTCCAACACAGGTTACTTTGTATTGATTTTTAAAATATCATTTCTTTTTGCTTATCTGTGTCCATGTTGTTTCCCCCATGTGAGACGTAAGTTTCTTGAGAGCAGAGCCTGTTGCACCTTTTCTTTGTATTCCCAGTGCATAACACAATGTCTGGCTCAAAGTAGTGGCTTAATAAATGACTGTTGAGTAGAATTGATCATCCCACTTTTCATTATACAGAGACCCAGAAAGGGGAAATGATTTGCTCAAAGTCATCTATATAATCTCTTTCTTCACTGCCCAACATGAACTCCACTCTAGTCAGCCTGGTTTACTTTTTGTCCTTTCTCATTAACATCTCTGTGCCTTTGTTGATTCTGCTTTTCCTATTCAGGATTCCATCTCCCTTTCTATTTCTACTTAACCAAATCCTACCCACATTTCATAGCCAGGAATCCCACCTCCTCCTTGAAGCCCTGATACAGGGAGCTGTATATGCAGATGATCAACTATCAAATAAGTGAAAATTTATTGAACACCTGATTTGTGCAAGGCAAGCATTTATTGAGGGCTTCCTTTGTGCAAAGTCCTGTGCCAAATGCTTCTAGAGTTGAGGTTCTTAACCTGGGGTCTATGGATCCTCATAGATGGGAAAAAATTACATCTTTATTTTCATAAACCTTTGGTTTCTTTTGTAATTCTATGTACTTTATTGTACACATTTAAAAACATGACTCAACAAGGGTTTATAGGATTTATCAGACTGCTAAAGGAGTCAGTGAAACAAAAAAGCTTGAGAACCCCTGTTCTAGAGGTATCAAGAAGGGAGAAAGCTGATACATTAAAGGAACTGACAAACCAGTTGAGGAAGCAAAGTAGGAATTTGTAAAGTCAAAATTCAGTGTTCATTCTCTGCCACTTACTATTCTGGGTATACAAAGAAAAGTGAAACTATGGTCTCTGTCCTCAAGGAGCTCATGTTCTAATAGGGCAGATAAGATGCAAAAAATAAAAAAAGTATGTAGTAAATATATACAATATTAATGAAAGGTAATCACAGAAGGAAGATACTTGAGTGGGATATGGGAACCAGGAAAAGCCATACATAATAAGAAAAGAATTGTACTGAGTCTTAAAGGAGGCACAGGCGACAGTACAAAGGCACAGAATTGGGAGATGAGGTGTCACATGTGAAGAAGAGCAGGAAGGACAGTGTAGTCCAACACTACATAATAACACATAATGGTGTGCTGAGTCCAGAGTGGCTATGGCACTCACCCTTTCCCTCTCAAGAGGCCCTTCTCTCTGGACTCCTCCGCACATGCAAATGGACCTGGTTCAGTCTTGGGGGGAACATATACCTCTAGAGAGTTGGATAAGGCTCTATTTTTCTTGCTTACCTGAGCCCTGTTTTAGTTTTTCATGTGGTGGTTTCTGCTAGGATTAAGGAAGGCAACCAATCTCTCTCCCAAATCTAAAATCTTAAAATTTTAAGAAAATCTTAAGGGAAAAAGAGTTAGTTACTTGGGAATATGTTCTGGAGAAAGCTAAGCAAGAGAGGGGCGGGAGGGAAAAGTTACTCCTTTCAAAGTCTATGAACTAGGCTATTTTCTTGCTTCAATAGCCTATTTTCTCTGATGTAGCTTTGATTTAGTGGTCAGTGCCTTGCTCCCTGGGGGTAGGGAGTGGGGTGAGGACCAAAAGACCTCCCCCCCTGCCCACCCTCAGTGTTTGCTGTATCATTATAAAGCACCCAGTCCATCAGTGCTCAATGGCTACATCCGGCCTTCTGGAAGCAGCCAAGGCATAGCTCAGCACTCCTTGGGATGGCCACTGCCTCAATTATAATAAATGCTACAAGAATATGCTTGAGTAATTACAAAATGAATGGTATTGATCCCTGCTAGGGAGTTTAGAGGAGAAAGAGGACACTGGGCTGGCTACCCTGTATAAGGAAAGCTTCCGCAAAAGAGGAAGATTTGAATTGGGCTAGGATTTGAATAGGTAAAGAGAAGGGGCAGGTTTTTGTAGCAAGAGGCATGGTGAGAGCCAAGGTAAGGAAGCAGGAAAGCTGGGTATGGCCTGGAGACAATGACTGACCAATTTGACTCAGTCCTCTGGCATGGCAGCCAAAAAGCTAACTCAGTCTTGTGTTCTATTAAGAAAAGCAAATAACTTCCAGAATAAGGAAGTGATAGGCGCATTGTACCTTGCTCTCAGCAGACCTCAATTGGAGTATGTTGTTCTATTCTGAGTGCTACTTTTTAAGGAGGATAGTGATAAATTGAAGTGTCCAGAGTAGAACAATCAAGATGATGAAGGGCCTTGGGTTCATGTAACAAGAGAATTGGGTTAAAGAATTGTTGTTTAGACTGTAAAGGAGAAAACTCAGGAGGAAATAGGATTGCTTGTTTCAACTATTTGAAGGATTGTCACAAGGATAGACATTAAACATCTTCTGTTTGGCCTTCAAAGAAAGAACCAGGACAACAGGTGGAAGGTGAGAAGAAGCAAGTTTGGGCTTGATGTAGAAAAATCTTCCTAACACTTAAAGCTGTCCAAAAGTGAAATGGGCAGCCTCTGGAGGTATTTAAGCAAAGGAGGGATGACCACTGTTTGATATGTTATGATGGGGAGCTGGGGTTATGGGTTGGTCCACATGGCTGTTGAGATCCTTTCCAACATTAAAAAACAATGAGTGGAGAATTTATTTAGGAGACTAGTGAGAAGTAAAGTTAGGAAAGTAGGTAGGGGTCAGATTGTGGATGGTCCTGAATGTCAGGCTAAGGAGTTTGAACTTTATCCAGCAGAGCATTCATCTTTTCTTTTCTTTAGAGAAAGGAGATTCAGGCAGTAGTCATTCGACTTCCTGATTTATTCTTCTAACACTCATCTTTTCAGAATCATCAAAAGCTTATCAACTAAAGCATATTTTCCCCCCAAGATTCTTTTATGATCTGAGAGGCAGGAAGAACTAGGCTAAGCAGATGCAGTCATGTCTAAATCACTAGCAGAGTTTTATGTATTAGAAATGTCATGTGAAGGCTGTGTCTGAGAACCAGGGACTGAGCTTTGGGATTTTCAGTTTAGAGATTCTTGATCCACTTTTTATAACACCCCCAAACCACAAAGGGTAGAACTAGAAAGATCTCTAACAAGCATCAGCTTTCCATTTGCTTGGGTCTGGACAGGAGTGGCAAATGCAATGAATTTCAAAAAAACCCTGCAAAAACAGCACAGAGCCTATCCTAAAGTGATCAAATTAATCCTCTTTTAATTATTGAAAACACTATGCTAACTTCAAAAGTTAATCAATTAATTCTACATTCAACAAATGGCACTGCAGGATCATGAGAAGAAAATGAAATGTAGAATAAGAGGACCTAGGATTTAATTCTGGTTCTGCAGCTCACTTTGTGTGCCCCTGGTCAAATCATTTAACCTCTCTGGGCTTCAGTTTCCTCCCCTAAAAAATGAAGTGGTTAGGTTTGATGACCCCTACAGTTCCTTCCTTCTATAAATCTGATTTCAGTTCTTGCTATGGGTAGAGGACAATACAAGGCACTAAAGAAGACACAAAAATAAAAAGGATATGGTTGCAATTTCAGAGGACTTGTGATGAAACATGCTGCCCACCTCCTGATACAGAGGAGATAGACTCAGAGAACAGATTGAGATATTTTTTTGGACATGGCTGGTGTGGCAATTTGTTTTGTTTGACTATAAGTGTTTGTAACAGGGCTTTTGTTTTCCTCATTGGGGTAGGGGGAAAGTATGAGGGAGAGAAGGTGGTTCTTCATTTCAAAATACATTTTATGTTTTTTTTAAAGGATATGATTCTTTCCTTAAGAAGCTTACAGTTTACAGTGTAGAATAGGATTTTATGATCTAGTAGAAGTTCCAGCTATTTCAAACTCCCAGGATTTGAAATGGACAGTATCTTATTTTATAGGAGTATACAGATTATAACTGTCAATCAGATTCCTATTTCATGGGGTATAACAATCCATAATGTTCATTTCTGTATATAATACCTCTTTGGGCTACCTTTCCCTACAACTTCCATTCACAGTTGGGTTTTCAGTGGGTTAGCTATCCCAGGTTCAAGATAATCTGTGGGTTAGAACTCCTGAAACTATAGTTCATAAATCCCTACTAGTGGATTTACCTCTTAGTACTCAGTCAGTTGATAGTATTAATTCAGAACAAAGGGGTTTAATGAAATAGTATAACAGTGTTTACTGAAGTAGTATAACAGTAGCAACAAAACATTCTCCCTTGTAAGCTTTGGGCGTATTCTCCCACACATATACCAAGTATCAGAGAGAAGAATGGGTATAGATAGACGTATCTATCTCTATCTTTATCCATGGCTATATCATATCTATTTCTATCTATCTAAATAGGAAGAAATAGATAGATAGATAGATAGATATGGAGGTAAAAGGAGAGAGAGCCTAATCGTTGGTACCAGAACCCTGCTGGTCAAGAGACATTGGACCCCAGAGCTGAGACCCTGAGGGAATAGAAATAGGGAAGGGGGAGTTAGTCACTGCTGATCATGGGGTAGGGGTTTAGGTTTGGTCCAAAAGTATGTAGGCTCAGATCTCAGCTGAGTCAAATGTTTGAGACAGTAGAGACCAAAGCTTAGCACTGAAGCAGTGCAACCTGTAGAATCATCATTCCCAGGAAATATCAAATCTAGGAACCCAGCAAAACAACACACTAAGTAATGATGCTGTGCATACCTGGGTAGCAGCATAAGTACATCATACATAGGAAGAGAAAAGATAGAAGGGCCCTGCAGTGCCAGCAGTGTGAATTGCCTTAGCTATATATATGTTCCTTAAAAGTGAGCCTTTCTATTAGTATCCTCTATCTGAGTGTATCCATTCTTCTCACTGATACTTTGTCTATGTGTGGGAGAAATGCTCAAGGTTTATGAGGGAGAATGTTTTGTTATTATTTTTCATGTTATGCCACTTCAGTAAATCCCCTTGTATCAACTGACTATTAAAGGTAAATCCACCAGTGGGGGCTCATGAATTATAGTTTCATTAATATAGATAGACTTACTATATGTATCTATATGTTTATCCACATCTATATTGTATCTATTTCTTTCTGTCTATATGTATCTATAGATATATGTCACAAGTAAAATTCCAAAATACAAAATTCTGAGTAATAAAAATTAATTTATTAAATAGACTAGCCAATAATCAATAAATTAATGGTTAATTTTTTGTCTTAGTAATCAAAGACACCCAAGAAAGACTCTGAAACAACTTAAATCAGGAGGGTTCCTTCTGACAGGGAGCTATTCTGACAAGTGAAAGTCAACTTTGATTGGCAGACATTTAATGTGAAGGTAGGCTAAGAACCCTGAGCCCCTCCCAATTACTTCATCATAGAGGTGGGGGAGGTCAACTGAGAATATGGTCTGACCTTTAGATATGAACTCCCTTCAGCAATCTGGGTACCCCAACCAGGTTATCTCTGGTTTGATTTCTTCTTCATTAGCTGGGTCATCCTAAACGCCAATGAAATGGAGCTCTTTCTCCCAGGGAAGGACCCAACTTAAACTGGATCCTGTTTATGCTATGGACAGAAATCAGAATCTCAGTTGGGTGGGGCCCAGCCCAGATGCCTTGAGCAGAAGCATTGAGAAGAGCTGAAATGTTTATGACATTCTTTAGCTGGGGAGGGGCTTCTATTTAAGGTTGCCTTTTGAGAGAAAATTATTATTAACAATCAAATGATACAGTGTTACAATTAATTTCTCTTATATAAACGCTCTATAATAATAAATGCTCTCTATCGATAGATCTCTATGTATCTCTGAATCTATAGATTAGATATGGATAAATAAATACATGGATGGATGGATATAATATTGAGAGCTTACCACGTGCCAGGTTAAATGCTATGTTACACGTGCATGTTAAATGCTATGTTAAATAAATATAAGCAAGCTCAGGCCCTACCCTCAAGAAGCTTACATTCTAAAAGGGAAGACAGTACATAAAGGGGAACTGACAGAAGTGGGGGTGGGAGACTGCTAGCGAGGAGATGTCAGATGAGCAACTTGAGCTGGAAGTACAGTGAGCACAGCTGGGTCACCTCAGGAAATGAGAACCCAGGCTAGAGATGAGCTAACTCATCAGAAGAGAAGGTCTCAGGGCAGAGGCATCTTGAAGGGAGCTGACTCTTCAATTTGATTATTTTGCAGGCTTGGTTCCTTTTATTTTAAATTCTTAGTCCTCCACTTTCACACCAAGAAAGTGAGTAGGTGGAAAACGGCAGGGCTATAAATCCATTGTCTCTGAGAGTTTGCTGACTACTTTATATGCAAATAGAGTATTCTACAGTCTAATGCCCTCCTAGGGTACACTGGGGACTTTCAAACACTCTTCCACGTTACGGAGTGGACCTCACAAAGCCTAGAAGGATCTTTACCAAGCCAAAAAGTAGCTTTAGACCAAAAGGCAACCATTCAATTTGGAACAGTGGAAAGCACCTAGGGTTTGGACTTAGGAGACCTGAGTATAGGCTCTAAAGTTTACTAGCTGTGCAACTATGACCAAGTTATTTTTACCTCTTTGAGCATCAATTTTTCTCCCTATGAAATGGGAATAATGATGCTTACCTTAACTTTCTCCACAGGTTCCTTGTAAGTAAAGTATTCTATTGATCTTTAATGTGATTTATTGTATGAGACGATAGCTTGGTTGCCCAGTGAATAGAACATGTGCCTGAAGTCACTAAGACTCATATCCCCGAGTTCAAATCTGGTCTACTAGCTGTGTGATCCTGAGCAAGTCACTTAACCCTATTTGCCTCAGTTTTATCTATAAAATAAGCTAGAGAAGGAAATGGCATATAGTATCATTGCCAAAAACAAAACAGAAACAAAAACAAAAAAAACAAGCCCAAATGAGGTCACAAAGAGTTGGAGATGACTAAAATGACTTGAACAACAACAGCATGACCTTTGGCTTCCCTAGAGGCATCTAGGTTGCCCAGAGGATAGAGCATGAGCCTGGAGTCAGGAAGACCTGAGTTCAAATTTGACCTCAGGCACTAGCTGTGTGACCCTGGACAAAGTCACTTATCCTCTATCTTCCCTGGTTGGTTTCCTCATCTGTAAAATGGGAATGATAATAGCACTTCCCCTCCTTGTTGTGAGGATCAAATTAGGTAATAATTGTAAAGTGCTTCGCACAGTGCCTGACACATAATAAGTGCTACACAAATGTACATTATTGTTATTATTATTATTTTTATTGCCCATTCTGGGACTTCTTCCATCCTTGTCTTGGTCAGGCTGATTTGGCATCAGGCCCTGGATATGCCTAACCACTGGAGTAAGGATTGGGGAAATAAGAGATCACCCTGACTCCATTTTATTTTATTTTTAAAATTAATTTATTTTGAATTATCAACAATCACTTCCCTAAGCTTTTGAGTTCTAAATTTTTCTCCCCCTCCCTTCCCACCTCCTTCCCCAAGATGGCACACAATCTGATATAAGCTATACATATACAGTCCTATTAAACATATTTTCACACTAGTGATGTTGTAGGTAAGAATTAGAACCAACAGGAGGAACCACCAGAAAGAGGAAACAAAACACAACAGAAGAAAAAAAATAGCAAATAGTATGCTTCGATCTGCATTCAAACTCCATAGTTCTTTCTTTGGATGTGGATAGCATTTTCCATCATGAGGCCTTTGGAGATGTCTTTGATCCTTGTATTGCTGAGAAGGGTTAAGTGTATCAATATTAGTCATCGCACAACATGGCTGTTATTGTGTACAACATTCTCCTGGTTCTGCTCACTTCACTCAGCATTGGACCCTATACCAGACTCCATTTTAAATAGTTAGGTAAGATTCTCATATGGCCAAATATCTGTTTTACTATCTATCTATCTATCTATCTATCTATCTATCTATCTATCTATCTA
>NW_020947390.1:5420571-5478776 GCF_900497805.2 Vombatus ursinus
CTATCTATCTATCTATCTATCTATCTATCTATCTATCTATCTATCTATCTATGAGATCTACTTTCTATTATCTGTCTATTACTATCTGTCTTCAGATATCTGAAGAGCAATGTGGAAGACAGATTAGACTTGTTCTATTGGATTCCAGATGGAAAATTAGGAAAGGATAAAAGCTATAGGGAAGCCAATTTTAGCTCACTTTTTTTTTGAGCAAATAGTATTTTATTTTTTCCAATTGCATGTAAAGATAGTTTTCAGCATTCATTTTTTTATAAGATTTGAGCTCCAAATTTTTCTCCCTCCCTCCTTTTCACCTCCCCAAGATAGCAAGCAATCTGATATAGGTTATACATGTGCAATCATGTTAGAACATATTTTCACATTGGTCATGTTGTGAAAGAAGAAACAGAACAAAAGGGAAAACAATGAAAAAAAAGTGAAAATAGTATGCTTCGATTTGCATTCAGGCTTCATAGATATTTCTCTATATGTGGACATTCTCCATCATGAATCTTTTGGAATTGTCTTAGATCATTGTATTGATGAGAAGAGCTAAGTTTATCAGCTGATCATTGCACAATGTTGCTATTAGTATGTACAATGTTCTACTGGTTCTGCTCACTTCACTCAGCATCAGTTCATGTAAGTCTTTCCAGGTTTTTCTGAAATCCACCTGCTCATCATTTCTTATAGCACAATAGTATTCCATTACATTCATATATCACAACTTGTTCAGCCATTCCCCAATTAATGGGCTTTCCATCAATTTCCAATTCTTTGCCACCACAAAAAGTTTTAGCTCATTTTAAAGAAAAACTTCCTAATAACAACTGCCCCAAATTGAAATATGGAATGTTTGCCATCCATGGAATGCTTCAAGGAATAACTGCACAGTCATATGTGTGAGCCAGTTTGAATCAGCTTACGAGAATCAATTGTTAAATTCTAAAATTTCATTGTAAGTATTTGTACCTCAGAAATCAGCAAATGCTACAAATCAGGACTGATTTTTTTTTTAACTGTCTAGACTTAAGTGACGGAGAAGTTTTGATAATTTAGATAAACTTACGAGTGTGCCACATGTATATTTCTCCCCTGGAGAACTGGTTGTTAAATATTTACCAGTTGATTCTGCCTATTACAAGGGATTTATGTTTCAGGTAGGGATTAGACTTTAGAATTTCTGATGTCTTTTAACTCTAAGATTCTGTGATGTCTATAGAGAAATGAAAACTAGTAAGGTATTTTCCCTTCCTTGAAAGCCTGAGAGTTTGTAAGATATTAGAGAAGAGAGGATATATGACCAAGGAATTATATTCTACACAAGTGTAGACTAAAGGGATAAAGTTCCAGGCAAGGTTGAGGAAGCAAAATCATTCAATGATAGGATTTGGGAGCTGGAAGGAATAGAACCCTATGTTGCCATGGAAATGAGAGATACTTTTCCTGAATCCATCAGCTAATGATGACTTGAAATTAGAACTTCTGGGAGCATCTAGTGAAGATTTCTGGCAAAATGAATCCAGAAGGAATTCCAGTCAATAATTCATGAATTCATGGCCAGACAATCTCAGACCATGCTTGGGAAGAAGTTTCTAGTGCTTTGTCCCCCAACTTGTTAGAGGCTTTTATAATCCATGAAACAAAGTTGTTGCTATCTCAAGAAACTACCTTGAACTGAGAGAGATGGTCAGTGAGATATCTCCTCAGTCCCCCTGCCTCTGCAGCAGGCTTGGGAACAATTCCTATTAATGGCTCCATTTTTCCAGTTTTGTCTCTCCATCTGTTCCACAAAGGGGAGGAAGTTGAAAGTAGAGCTTGAGTTCTGCTTCTGCAAATAGGCAGTGAAATTTAACCCTCCCCTTGTGCTTTCTGTTCTTACATTTGCTAGAATTTATTCATCCTTATAAAAAGAAAAAAGGCAAGCCACTATTAATCTTTGCTTCCCTGGCATTTAGTACAATGCCTGGCACATAGTAAGTGCTTAATATGTATTTGTTGACTAACTTGTTGCATGGATGATGTTAACAGCAAACATACAGGTTTAGGTAAATATGTGAATCTGGAGGTGGGGGGGGAGAGGGAGAGGGAGAGGGAAAGGAAGAAGGAGAGGGAGAGGGAGAGAGAGAGATAGAGATAGAGATAGAGATAGAGAGATTCTACTTCATCCTTAGGTACCTGGGAGTGGCAGACATGGTGACCTCCCTCTGGGGAATGACAAACATTTCAGAGGCAATTTGCAGTAATACTCCCAAGCCTTCTCAAGCTGATAAGAAAAAGACATTTTAGACAAGGAATGATTCATAACCTAAAGTTAATGAAATGACCCTAGATAAAAAAGAGATAAGCTCTTGGAGGATAAGCCAAAGATCCAAGAATAGGGGATTCATTACCATGTATAGATCTCCTTTTCATCCTTTACTAAGGAAATAATGGTGGATTCTCATCTTCTACTTTTATTAAAGGCAATAGTTTATAAAGGAATAACTACCATCACCTCTACCTCCATACATGTGGGTGAAGATTTACATGAGAGATATTACCTTAACCTGTTTACTTCACTTATATATATTATACATACATCAAAAATCATCTAATCTGACCTTTTAAGTTTTCAGATGAAGATACTGAGGCCAAGAAAAGTGAAGGGACCTTCCCAAGGTAACACAATTAATACAAAGCAATGACAGAATTTGAATTTTGTTTTTCTCTGACTCCAAATCTAATACCCTTTATACCATAAGTCCCTTTTTCAATTGGTGGTGAGAGTCAAAGTATCCTATCTATAAAATGAAGATAATAATTGTTTTGCCTACCGCATGAGGTTTCTGTGTTGGTATTAAATGACTAAATTTAGTGGTTTCATGCAGAATTCAGAGACTTCAGGATTTTATCTCTTCTGCTTTGTTACAGATCCTTGGTTCTCCTTATCTTCAACAAGGAGAAAAAAAATCTATTCTTTGAAGTCAACAGAAAGAGTAGAGAGGGAACCTATGGGATCACTCCTTTTGATTACTTTTGCTTTTTCCTCTCATGTTCTTGGCTCTACTTCTTATGGTAGTAAGAAGAATTAGCTGAAAGGGGTAAAAACAGGAAAATAATGTAATTCTGAGAAATGATGACATTTATTGGGTACAGCCTGTATGCAGGATATTTTGACAGTACAGGGAGTTACACAGGCCTTGGAAGAAAGACATAGTCCCTGTTCTTGAAGAATTCACATCTCTGTGATCATTTGAACCTGACCCAAATGCTTTCTGTCAAGTTGGCTCATGTCTGTGTAACAACTGTCAGAATTTTCCTCATAGAGTTCCCCCGAAGATACAAGGTTAGGCATCCTACCTTCCCTGCATACTACATCAGACAGGGGATTCAGGTCTTCCTGCTTAGGAGAGACAGATCACCTCCACTGTGACCTAGCTCTGTGCCCTCTGGGCTTCTTCACGGTTTCAGCTCTTGGTTTTTTCATGCTGGCTTTATCAGTTCATGCAACATGTCACAGAATCACAGAATCCTAGGGACTACAAAGGCCCTCTGGTCCAACTTTATACCTTACTGAGAATCCTCTTCATGACATCCCCTAACAGATGGCCATCTTCCCCTCTGCTGGAACTCTAGTCCTAGTGAAGGGACTCTGCTGGCTCCAGGGCTCACCCATTCTACTTTTGCACAGCTCAAATTGCTAGGAAGTGTTATTACTTAAATTGAGAATAAATTTGCTTCTTCTATTGCCACCCATGCTCCAAGTACTGCCCTCTGGGGGCAAGTAGAAAAAGTCTAATTTCTCTTCCAAATGAGGACTCTTCAAATACACAGGGATTCTGTCTTGTCTGAGCTTTCTCTTCTCTAGGTTAAACATCCTCAACTGATCTTCACAGGGCTTGGTTTCAAAGGTCTTTGCTATTCTGACGGTTCTGACCTGGATATACTGAATCTTATTGATACCTTTCCTAATAATAATGTAAAAATAATAATAGCTAGCATTTATTTGGGATTTTGAGGTCTGTAAAGTGCTTTATAAATATCGGCTCATTTTATCCTTACAACAACCCTGTGAAATAGGTGCTATTATTATCCCTGTTTTACATATGAGGAAACTGAGGCAGACTAAAGTTCAGTGACTTCCCCAGGGTCACACAGCTAGGAAGTGTCCAAAGCTAGATTTCAACTCAGGTCTTCCTAACTCCAGGCCCAGTGCTCTATTCATTGTACCATCTAGCTTCCTAAAACATGGTGCCCACAAATAAGTAGTTGGTTCCAGATGTGTAGGGAGTATCCACCTTATAGAAAATCTTGGTTTCTTTCTCTTGGTGTGCTGCTCTATCAAATCCTCTGACATTTTCTGCTCCTCCCTCTCCTCTGCATTTTATATTTCATTCTCCTTCCCTTGCGTTTCCCTTTTTCCATCCTGAGGCTTCAGGCCAGCTTTCCCCAAGAAAATTGACCCAGGTGCATCTTCTGCTGTAACTGCTGGCCTCTACACTTGATTCTTTCCCAACCTTGTCTAGGCTTCAACCTGAATGGAAGAGGCCTTGTGATGGTAGGGCCAAGGTCTTCAGTGAGGTTCCATACAGTATCCTGTTCAAGAGAGCACTAAGTCACCTCATACTTTTATTCCTGAAGAACAAGGCGGTGGTGTGGGGGAATTCTCAGGTTCTGATTTTCTTGTCATTTGGGGGCATTTTAAGGAAAACACAGAGGTCATTCCTCCTGTCTGTGCCACATCAGGTAGCAACAGAAAACCAAGTAGCAGGGCCACCATGCCAACACGTACATTTTTTAGCTTCGCCTTTCAAGCAGTCCTGGGCAAAACAAGCAGAGGCACCATCCACGATTATACAGGTGGCCCAGCTGGAATATGGTATTGCTTACTGATCTAGTAATTGATGGATAACAGGAGATGTCTGAGCAGGGATGTTAAATTACTTTCACTGTGGGAATAGATTGCATTGCCACCACTGTCGCTGTATTTATTTAAACCACATAATCATTGTTGCCATTTTCAGTGCCCTTGGGAATTAGATGTGTCTCTATTTACCCAGTATGGAATGCACAGACCACACAATAGATTCAAGTCTAATCAAAGACCCAGGGTGCTATGGGCAAGAAACTCAACCCAGAGCTGAAATGTAAGGGAAGAGGTGCTATTCTCATACATTACAGATTTGCTAATCAATTCGATTACAAAATCACAGAAAATATTCTCACAAGGAAGATCAACCTGTATCCAAATAGAGAACCACTAATTTACTCATCCCAGGACCCTGTGAGCTGGTTTATACCTAAATATGAAGGCTATTCATTTCAATATCCCCAGGCACGTTGAACCAGATGGTTTCTAACTTGTCAAGAAATGCCACTATGTAGGATAGTCCAGCCTTGGGTTCAATACATATTGTATATGGAATTCCAGAATTCATTTTGGGATGACCAAAAAAAAAAGTTTCTCTGAGTAAAGCAAGCTCTGGGGTGGGGGAAGTATTGGTAGAGAGTACCCCCCCTCCTCTTCCAAATGAAGGTTTCTCAGGCTTATACTGCTTTGTTTGGAGGTGAGGGGTGGGATAAAGAACAACCTTCTGGTCAGAAAAATGTTCAGCTTTGGACATTTTTATTTCCATTTCCTAGTAAAGCACAGATGTGTATTTTCCCCAAAGAGTATATCATGAAATCATTTCCCTGTAGATGCTCTTCAGGCACCCAGAAATCTGAGGAAATAGGACTTATATTTTCTTTCCAGCAAGGTCTTTGTGATTTTAAGTGCATCCCCCTAGAGTACTAAAGTGGCCTCCTTCCTTCTCTTTCTACCCTTTTAAGTGTGAACTTTCTCTCTACTCTAACATTTTAACATAGTCAGGTTCTGTGTAACTTCTTTCTTTAGTTTAACTACTTAATTCCCACATTTCCTTGTGGAAAGGACAAAATGCCTGAAGTATTTCTCTCTGAAATACTTCTAACTTGTCAAGAACTGCCACTATGTAGGATGGTTCAGTTTTGGATCTAATACATATTGCATATGGAATTCCTACATCCTTTGGGATGACAAAAAAAAGTTTCTCTGTGCATAGTGAGCTCGGGCCTGGGTGAATTATTAGTAGAGGTCAAAGTTAATTTTTTTTTAAGGGAAGTCTAAATTCCAGCATGGTATAGTGGAAAGGACACTTGATTTGGAGAACCTGTATCTGGGTTTAACTGATGAGCTCGATTGTAGAAAAACATGGACAGACTTGCACAAAAGAATGAAGAGCAAAATGGGCAGAACCAAGAGAACATTGTATACAGTAACAACAATATTGTTTTAAGAACAATTTTAAGTGACTAAGTCATTTTGACTATCATAAATACCCAAATTAACTGCAAAGGACCTATGAAGGAAAACTCTATCTCCATCCAGAGAAAGAACTGATGAATAGAAGTATGTATTAAATGATTTTATATACATATACCAATTTGTGTCTAATGGTTGGTGTCTCTAGGCAGGGCATGGGCAAAAGGAGAAAGAAAGTTACATGATAATCTTATTATATATTTAAAATGAATAGCAGGTTTTAGATTTGGAGTTAATGTGCAATCATCTTTTTTTTCTATTCATCTATGTTATGGAAATACTTGTTTTCTTTCTTAAGTTCAGAATAAAATAAAATTAAAACAAAGAAAGAAAACTAAATCCTGCCTCTGACACTAAGTCTCAGCTCTGACCCTTGATGAGTCACATAATCTGTCTGCCTCAATTTCATATGTAAAATGGGGATAATAACAGTATCTACCTTCCAGGATTAATGTTAAGAAAAATAAGATATTTGGAATAAACTTTGAAAACCTTAAAACACTGTATAAAGTTATTGCTATAATTATTTTTATAATTACCTTTCCAGTCTTCCTATACCTTACTCTCTGTCTCTTGACTATATGGATTTTTACTGGTCATTCCCTGTGCCTAGAATTCTCTCCCTCCTTATCTTATATCAAATTCATAAAGCACTTAATGAAGCATCTGGCACATAGTAGGCATTATAGAAATGCTGTCATTATTTCTATCTTCTGTCTTCCTTGGCTTCCTTCACATTCCAGCTTAAATCCTACCTTGTACAGGAAGCCTTTCCCAATTCTCCTTTACTATTAATTCCTTCCCTCTGTTGAGTTCCTTCAACTTATCCTGCATATATCTTGTTTATACACAATTGTTTGTATGCTATTTCTCCCATTAGACTGTGATCTCCTTAAGAGCAGGAACTGTCTTTTACCTTTTTTCCTTCTTTGTATCCCCTGTGCTTAGCACAGTGCCTGGCACATAATTAGCTGCTTGCTGTTAAGCAGCTAGGTGCTGTGGTATATAGAGTGCTTCGCCTGGAATCTAGGAGGACCTGACTTCAAATCCTGTCTCAGACACTAGTTGTGCGATCCTGGGCAAGTCACTTAAATTAATAATGTTTGATATGATATGAGGAATGCAAAAAATATAGAGACATGTGAGAAGACTTATGAACTATTTAGTACAGAATAAGGAAAAGAATATATACAATGACTATAACAATATTAATGGAAAGAACAAGAACAATAATAACAAAACCCAAATTCAGGGAAATTAAAGTAACCAAGTTTTATCCCACAGAAGAAACAAAGAAAATATACCACCTTCCCGGTTTTGCATAGGAAGGAGATTATAGGTACAAAACATCACATATATTATTAAACTCAATTGATGTGTTGGTTACTTTGCTGAGTTGCTTGTCTTTTTTTCCCTTCCTTTTTAATTCTTTTTTTTTTTTGTAGGGGATGGTTTTCTAGGTAGGGTAATATAAAGGAGATATTTAGAAATAAATATATTTGGAAAGAAGAAAAAAATTATACTGACTACATCTTTTCCTTTACTCTAGTGAAATCACCACTGATTCTTTCCTAGTTCACAGAGCTAGGTCCTCATCTAAACCATCCATTCATTCACCTGTTTATTAATTCTACAAGTATAAAGAACTTGTTATGTGTAGACACCATATTATATTGGGAAGCAACTGTGATGGTCCACTATGGGTAGAGCCTTGGCTAGGCACACACATACAAATAGTCTGATGGGGCATCGAGACAAGCAGAGAACTCTGTGCTAAAGTTGCAGAGTGGTGCTAAAATACATTTCAACAAGTGACAATTCAGAATTCATTTTTATAAGATTAGCTAAAGTGTATTTGGAACCCATTCCATGGATGCCCAGAAAAAGAGAAAGGAAAAAAGAAATCTGGCCCTACAAGAAATCTGAAGCTGGGGGGCCACGACGTGGCACAGTGGATAGAGCACCGGCCCTGAAGTCAGAATGACCTGAGTTCAAATCCGGTGTCAGACCAAACCCTTGACACTCACTAGTTGTGTGACCCTGGGCAAGTCACTTAACCCCAGTTGCCTAAAAAAAACCCCAAGAAATCTGGAGCTGGGTCAGGGACACTGATAAAGGGGGAGCTGAAGACTTAGTGAAGAGGAACCAAGAAAAACATGTCAAACACCAGGGAGTCACTTTCAGAAGGGTTTAGAATGCAGACTCTGTTATTGCTTGTGATGGACACTTTGCATAGCCAGCATTTCCTTGGCTATATAACCTGCACTTATTTTTAATTTTTGCTCCCCAATATCTCCCCAGTTTGATCTCTGGCAGAAGTGGATCCATGATAGAGATGAAATTAAATAAAATACAGTCAGTTAAGGAAATTATCATCTATAAGAGGAAATAAGTCATAGGAACAAACAGATATAATACAAGATAGAATAAGATAAGTACAAGAACTGCGAATAAGAGAGTTCATTGGAGGAAGAAATCACTCCCAGGTGGGGATATTAGGGAAAGTCTCATGGAGGGGGTGGCATTTAGGTTAGCCCTTGAAGGGTGAGTAGAATTTAAATGGGAAGAACTCTGTGTGCGTGTGTGTGTGTGTGTGTGTGTGTGTGTGTGTGTGTGTGCTTAAGGTACTGGCTAGTAGAAGTCCTTTTTCTAGGTTCATATTAAGCAAATGTTCAAAGTGGGATAGTCTGTGATGGAAGGCTGCCTGTTATGTCTACTTACTGTACTTTTCTTTTATCTAAAAAAATTAGTTGATGAAACTGCTCAGAGACAGTAGTTACTTTGTGAATCTCTGAAAGGTGATCATGCATATTAAAGTTCAACAAAGGCCATGCACATCATACCACCTGCTCATCTCAAAAGGGAATTAGGCTTTCACTGGTTCTCTTCCATTCCCCATTATTTCATAGACAGCTAACTCTTGTTTCTACATTTGGCTATATCTGAGTTACTGACAGCTTTTGCTCCAGGAGATTGAATGTCTGCATTCCTTTGGAAAATAGTTCTGGGGCCATCTTTTAATCTAATGCAGACAAAGGCATAACAACTCTTCAAATGTGCCTTTACATTTAGATCTTAGAATTGTACAATGTCTAGGGAGTGGATCGAAGTGGGGAAGCTTCCTCATCAAAGCAGTGAACCTTTGTTTGGACCTTTGTATTCCATTGATTGGGGCAGCTAGGTGGTGCAGTGGATAGAGTGCTGGACCTGAAGTCGGGAAGACCTGAGTTCAAATCTGGCCTCAGACACTTACTAGCTGTGTGACCCTGGGCTAGTCACTTAACCCTATTTGCCTCAGTTTCCTCATCTATAAAATGAGCTGGAGAAGGAAATGGCAGACCACTCCAGTATCTTTGCTAAGAAAACCCCAAATCAGGTGACAGTCAGACACAACCGAACAATAACAATTTCATTATCAATGATTAATCGGCATTGATTAAATCCCTGCTATATCTCAGATATGGTTCTAGGCCCATAGGATACAAATACAAAAGTGAGGTCCTCAAGAAACTTATAATCTACTGTAATAGCAGTGGGGAGGAATTCACATGCCCACATAAGCAAATATATGCTACATACAAGGAAAGGCCTTTTGAAAGGCCTAGAATGTGAAATGAGCTCTCTAGGGAGCAATAGGTTCCAAGGGGCGGAAGAGAGAAAACCTTGTAGCTATAGCCTGTGTAAGAGACAGAATGTCATTTATGAGAAATAGTAAGTATGCCAGTTTGGCTCAAGCATAGAATGCATGAGGTCTAGGGTAACGTAATTGGCTTGGAAAGATTCATTGGAGCTAGATTGTGAAGGGCTTTAAATGACAAAGGAGTGTGTATTTTATCCTAAAGGTAAGAGTGAGCCCTAGAACTTCCTGAGCAGGGGAGTAGCATGATAAGATTATGGATAAATGGATTGGCTTAGTTCCTGTGGATCTCCTAGGAATGAATTAGTTGGCCTGGACTATTGTGGGTCTGGACTCATCTATTTGTACTGATCTATAACAAAAGAGGTCAGTGTCAAGACTGGCCATTTGGCTTTTTTTTTTTTTTTCATTTTTTTTGGAGGACAAACCAGAGAGCAGCAGAGCTGAGTACTATCAAGGGTGGGAAGAATGTGTTACTAACGGCTGCCTTAGGGCAGAGGCACATAGAATTTCCCTGTGATCTTACCCACAAAGTCCAAGAGAACTCCTGTACCCCAAGTTTGGGGGACTCAGCTTTCTATAGATTGTAGGGGAATTCCTGGACAACTCTCTCATTGGAATTTGCCTCTCTAGGAACCCCAAGTTTGACAGTTTGGGGATCCAACTTTCTAGTGAGAGAAGGGGAGATCTCAGGCAGTGTTTCTTTCTTGGGGAGAAGAGGATTGCACCCATGACCCTTATAACTGGAGGAGAAACTAAGAACTGGCAGGATATAGGGAAACAAAATACCTGAATTTGCTCATTGCTATTATTTGGACAGTGTAGCCCTCTTGGGAAAGGGACTGGCATTCTAGCAACCCCAAGTTTATTTCCCTTATGGAGAGAATTCAAGCCCTTCCACTAGTGCCTTAAGGTTAGAAGTCTGCATGAGTGCCTACAGTAAAAGTAGAACTAATCAGAATGTTGGGATAGAACAGGAAGATGGCAACGGGGAAGAAGGGTCTTTTATAGTAACATCAAGTAATTCTAGCAACTCCATTTCCTTCCCATGGGAAATTCAAACCACAGGGTCACTCTAAGAATCTAGGGGATTGTGAAAGGTCCTGATTGGAAAGGTAGGACTCAATGGAGGAGGAAAATTATCTCAATTATTTATGGGTTACTGTGATCCCTTTATGTGTTTTCTACATTTTCTTTTGAGTGAAATAAGCATTACCTTGTATTCAATAAGCAATGTTACCTGGAGTACTTATATGAGAGTTGGGAATGCTTTTACACATGTAATGGAGACTCACACTATAGTAGTTTGGGAGCTATAAGTACCCAGAGATTTCCTAGAGACAACTCTGAGTAGAGGAAAAAACAAGCCTGAGAGAACGAATTTCTGGAGCTACACTCATATTAAACCAAGTACATATAAGCCCAGATCTGAGGGAGCTGGGCTATAGATTATAAAAAATATAGATAGGATGGAAAAGAAATCTAGACCAGCCCCTTCATTTGTAGAGGAAGAAACTGAAGCACAGACAGATGAATTAACTGATCAAGGCTATTTAACAAATGAATGGCAAGAGGCAGGCATACATCCTAGATTTCCTGACTTTCAGTCCAATACCCTGAATAATTGAAGAAAAGCTAGAGTCCCCCAGGGGCTGGTTCTAAGGATGGCTAAAGGTGCTGCCTGAAGTACATCTGTGACATTCATGTTACTTGTCTCCAGCATCTCCAGACTCCCTAGTCTGTGATCTTTTTCCTCTTTGAGCCCAACCATACGTTAGATCCCTGCTCACCGCTCCCCAACCCCTTCCTCTTCTAGTGCCAACCTTTCTAAGAACCTAAGTGCTTCTACAGAGGAAAGCCTATATGATAAATTCATTCATACTAAAGAGTCAATGATCCTTCCCTGAGGTATTTGCATTTTAAAAGAAGACCTGCAGGGTGAAGGAAATAAGGCTTAAAGGAAGGAAAGAATCACAGAATTATCTGTACAATGTTATAGCTAGCAGGGACTGCAGAAATCATCTCATCCAGCTCCCTTCATTTTATAGATGAAGAAACCATAGAGGTGAAGGGATTACAACATTACCATTACCCAACGTTACCCAGCTGGTAAATAAACTGCTTCATGTTGGAATTACAGGCTCCAGGACTATCCTTATGTAGAGAGACTAGGAAAACCCTGCAAAATGTAATTTCTGGAGTTTTAGAAAGAACTCAAGATTAGGGGCCTGGTTTAGTGATATAAACTACTGCTTAAATAGAGATGTTCCCATTTTCTTTCCTGCAAGCCTAAATTTATCACGTATCCCCACTTTTTTTTACTCCCCTTAAATAATTTCATTCCAAACCTCACCTCTCTTCCTCTCCTTTGTCTTTGAATTTCAGGTAAGGCATTTATGAATTCTCATGCCTCCTTCTCAAGACAGATAAGAACAAAGCATTAGCCCAAAGGGACCTTTCATTAGTTTAAAAAAAAATCTGACATTTTGTCTAATGGAAACTTACTGATGAAGAATATGTAATTACTCCCACTTTTAAGCTTTTACCTCTTCTCAAGAAATTATTTTTAAAATAGGAATTTGATCAGTGTTGATAGTAACATTTACTGGGCACATTCTCTCTACCTTCACCCACATTTCCTAAAGGACAAACCCATGGTAACTTCTCAAACTTCCTTTTCTAAACTTTAATAGATATCCCAGAATTTTCAGCTTTTATGTCATCTCCAGGTTTCCTTTAAGGGTAATAATTCATCTTAATGAACTCTAATTGCTACATTAATCCAGTTCATTATCCATGTGGATTGCCATTTACAGCTCTTTTAAAATCTTTCCATCTGACTTCGTGTACACAGTATGCAAACAGAGGCAGCTGCTGAATTTGCTCACAACATCACAGGTTGGGATGTGCCATCTACTGGGTGGTGCCAAATTAATTAGAGCAGATTAAACTGTTAGATTCTGTGATTGACAGAGCTAGCATTGGCTGGGACAGTTTGGAGGTTTTCCTCTCTTTTCACATTTAAAGAATATCAGTTGTCTTAGGGATAGTCCTATTAAAATTTACTGAAAATTTTTTTTTTTTATCTTATATACATTAATTACTACAAAGTCATCCTTTTTTTAAGAAGTTTTTTTAAATCTATTGCTATTTTTTTAACATTGTCTACATTTATTCTTCCTCTTCTGGATACATCCCTCATAACAAAGAATTTTAAAAATAAGAAGAGATTTTTAAAAAGTTCAGTAAAAGCAACCAACACTTTGTTTTTTTCTTCTTAATAGTATTCTGAGTTCCAAATTTTTCTTCATCCCTTTCTCTTCTCCCCTCTTCCTAAAATGGTAAGCAATTTGATATAGGTTATATATGTGCAATCACGTAAAACATATTTCCGTATTAGTCATAGTTGTGAAAGAAGAAATAGACCAAGAGAAAAAAAAACCCATGAAAAAAATAAAGAAAGTGAAAATAGTATGCTTCTATCTGCATTTAGAGTCCATCGCTTCTTTCTCTGGATATGGATAGCATTTTCCATCATGAGTCCTCTGTAATTGTCTTGGATCTTTGTATTGCTGAGAAGAGCTAAGTCATTCATAATTGATCATCACACAATGTTGCTGTTACCATGTATAATGTTCTCCCACTTCTGCTCGTTTCACTTTGCATCAGTTCATCTAAGTCTTTTCAGGCAACCAACATTTTGGAAAAAACCCGACCATATGCAATGTTCCACAACTCTGAAGCCCACTTTTACAAAAAAAATGGAGAAAGACATTTTCTCATATCTCTCCTTTGAGGCCTAATTTGGTCTTTATAATTTCACAATAGTAAGTTTCAGTTGTTTTATGGTAGTTGCTCTTTCCACTTACATTATTGTAGTCATTGTACATATATATTTTTTTCCTGACTCTGCTTTTTTCATTTTATATCGGTTCATGTATCCTTTCATGCTTCTCTATAATTGTCATGTGTTCTTTCTTATAGAATAGTAATCCATTCTATTTATTCATTTCTTTTAACCATTCCCCAATTTTGGTTCTCTACTCTCTGGCATTCCCCCTCCCCCATTCCAGTTCTTTGCTACTACAAGAGGCAGGGCATACACACACACACACACAACATATATAGAGCCTTTTCGTCACTTACCTCCTTGGGGCATATACCTAATAATGGAATCTCTGGATCAAAGGGTGTGGGCATTTTCTTCACTTTATTTGCATAATTCCAAATTACCTTCCAGAATTTATACAGCTATACCAAAAATGTATTAGTGTTCTAGTCATTCCACAACTCTTCCACCACCAAATATTCCCATTTTTTATCTTTGCCAATTTGTTGAGTATAAAGTGAAAACAGGTCCAATTCCATCCTTTCAATTTGATTGGACATATAATTTTAATATAATATGGATATTATATCACTGATTTTATAATCTCTCTCTCATATGCTGCAGCATAATTATATTGAAACACTGGTAAAGTGAAAAGCAGGCTGGGTTTGGCATCTGGAGGAGTAGGGTTGAAATCCTGCCTCTAATACTTAATAGCTGTGTGACCCATGGCAACTCACCTCTCATGTTTGAGCATCAGTTTTAGAAAATGATACTTGTTGAATTGGATTGGCAAAATTAAACTGAATGGTATGAGAGATCCAAGGACGGAAGAGTTATTTTCAACTTGCGGCATCAGGAAAGGCTTAATGAAGGAGGTGGCACATGAACTGGGCCTTGGAAAAAATGGATCTAGATTAACAAAGATCAAAGAGAAAGATCATTTCTAGGCTTAGTATCCAAAGGCACAGAGCCCAAAGTCAGGGCAAGATGGCGGAATAGCAAGTGATCCAGTTTGGCTATTATTTGTTTATTCCAGGCCTGTAATTTCATTAGTGTGGACATCTCTCAGTGTGGAAATCCCTTCTACCATTATAGAGAAGTCACATTCTGTAATTATAGTCATAGAAAAGTGACTTATTTATGGTCATGTGACTAGGATGAATAAGAAATAAGACTTGAATCTAGGTCTTCCCAACTCCAATGCCAAAGATATTTTGGAGACATAAATGACTGGCAACTGATGGTATATTAGAAGATGTTAAGTGATTTGTTGAAGATGCCATTCACTATATTTATATATATATATATACACACACACACACATACATATATATACATACACACATATATATACATATACATTTACATATATATATTATATGTATTCATATTCACATATACATACACATATGAAAGGTAGGAGGAAGGGCAGATTTTAGAAGAAGAAAGGAAACAAGTATTTATAAAGTGCCTACTATGTGCTAGGCACTGTACTAAGCACTTTACAAATATTATTTCATTTGATCCTTATAACAAGCCTGAAATGAAGGTGTCATTATTCTTTCCACTTTACAGTTAAGAAAAGTGAGGAAAACAGAGGTTAAATGATTTGCTCAGGGTTGCATGGCTAAGATGTATTTGAGGTCTGATCTGAACTTAGATTTTCCTGGCTCAGGTTTAGAATCTGAGGTCTCAGAGACTTTCAAAATCTCTATATTTCTTTAAGGCTTAGCTCTGTGTTGCCTCTTCCATGGAGCTTTTGATGATCCCCTAGCTATTAGTACTCCCTTTCTCTTCAAATATTCCTACATAATTGTTTCATCTTTCCTTTACCCCCCTTTATTTCTTATCTTGATTAACCTGTCTTTGTTGATGTTATCCCCCAAATAGAACACAAGTCCTTTGAGAATAGGAATTGTTTCATTATTGTCTTTGTACCTTCAATGCCTGGAACAACAGATTGCACCTAATTGATACCTATGATACTTACTAGGTGTCATTTGAGCAAGTCACTTGACCTTGCTGACCTCTAAATTCCAGATCTATAAAATGGGATGAAGAGTGCTTATATACCTAGTTTAAAAAGTTGTGGTGAAGAAAATGCTTTGCAAACCTTAAAGCTTTCATAAATAATAAATCGACTGCCTTATTCAGTATTAAGCACGAAGGAATTATGGGTTATTTTTATTCTTATCGTTTCTAATTCTCATCTTCTTCAATGAATTCAGATGGAAATGGTTCTAAGACAAATTGCTATCCTAATATTATTCCTTTTATATTTGGTATTCTATGGACTACTGCACAAACAGATTAAGGCTGAGTAGCTAGGTGGCACAGTGGACAGTGAGTTTTGCCTGGAGTCAGGGAGATTCATCTTTCTGAGCTCAATTCTGGCCTCAGACACTTACTGGCTGTGTGACCCTGGGCAAGTCATTTAACCCTGTTTGCCTCAGTTTCCTCATAGGTAAAATAACTGGAAAAGGAAATGGCAAACCACTCCAGTAACTTTGTCAAGAAAATCTGAAATGGGGTCATGAAGAGTCAGACACAACTCAAAAAATGACTGAACAACACAGATACAGGCTACAAAGAAATACCCAATTTTAAGGGAAATTCCTTGCAACATGCCCTCATGCCAACTGTCTTTTTTTTTCTTTCCAACATCTATTTTTGCATCAGGAAAATAATTGAATTCATTACAATACATTTCCCTCAACTTGCTCAAAACACTGAACTGCTTGCTCATTAAGACTGATACTTCAAACTTGTAAATGACTCAGAAATAGCTCCCCTTAAAGACTGTGAAAAGTGAATTAACTCTTTCTGGGCACTGTTTCTGGTAACCTAGTCAATTAAAAGAAAAAAAAATAATGGCCACCTCAGTATGACTATCATAGGATTTTTCTAGAGCAAGAAAGGGCTTTAGAGATCATGAAGTCCACACTAGCTCATTTTACAGAAAAGGAAACTGAGAAGCTAAAAGAAGATAAGAGAGAGTAAGAATTTATACCCTATTTTCTGCTTTTCCCATCCAGGTTTCTTCCACCAGGCATGCTATCTACCTGCCCAAGCCCCTTAATGAGTCAAGATAATCTGAGAGTTGAAAATATAAGAAGATAGTGCCTATATTTAAAAAGAGCTCTGGTAGGCAGGAAAATTGAGTCACAATAAAGTATGGTAGAGACTCTCTGGAACTCATTTGTTGATAATTCACAGAGGAGCTCTTACTTTGGCAGGTTTAGTGGATAATGCTTCAGGCCTGGAATAAGGAAGATCTGAGTTCAAATTCAGCCTTAGACACTTATTATCTGTGTGACCCTTAGCAAGTCACTTAAGTATGTTTGCCTCAATTTCCTCATCTGTAAAACAGGAATAATAATAGCATCTGCTTATGAGGTTTCTTATGAGGATCAAATGAGATAATAATTGTAAAGCACATAGCACAGTGCCTAGCACATTAAAGGTGCTATATAAATGTTAGCTATTGTAATTGTTTAGCAGTTCCTGGCTCTGGAAAAGAAGCTTAGGATCAAGTTCAAAGCCACATGCCCTTCTCATGAAGCAGCAGGCATCAAGGCCATTGAAAGTTTGGAGGCTTCTGATTTTTCAACTCTATTTTTAGACTATGAATACCACATGCACAATTTCATAAATCTAGTTTCTACTGACTATTTTAGCTATTTTTTCTTCTGTTAATAACAAAATCACAGAGGATGACTTATCTGATGGTCTACAATTGAAGCTATGCTTACATGGAACAGGTTTTACTTCTAACTCTGCTTCAAAGAGCTTTTTTCATAAATCTCTTTTTTTTTGACTTAATGTTTTTTCTCACTTGAGTTTTTCCTGGGAACCATTTGGAATTTGGCTCTACTCCCTATTCCCCATCACATAGACCTTTTGCATGGTACTAAAATGGTCCCTGGAAAGATAGACCAAGTAGTTTCAGGTTTTGTGGATTTATATATTGGATGCTTTTCCCAAAGTGCTAATTCTATGTCTAGGAGATGTTTTACTCCATCAAGATAGCTTTGGACCACTGAAGTACAAAATACCTCAGAAGTAATTGGCATGTGTATTATTATAATTAATAATAAATCCACTGGATTTTTCAGTATTAACTGGGAAGGTATTAGGTTCCCTGAAAATCCAGGTATAGAGTGGTTAAGTTGCTTGTACAAGGTCACACAGTTAAGCATCTGGAAGACAGAGAACCTTCCAAGGCAGTACCCAATGTACCAAGTACCACAGCTTTAGAATTTGTTACAGAATTTGTGCCCTTTCAATGAGTGACCATATTGTTAAGAGCATGAAAAGACAGTAGTAATTAGATACATGAAAAGTACTAGTTACCCTCCTTTTATGTTGGTAATTTTAGAATGAAAAAGTTAGTATTGTTTTCCCTGAACAATCATTGAGAGTGCACATTCAAATTTATTTTCACATACTTGATACTAGAATTCTATACCTTCCTCAATGATCACAATGTTGCTAGTGAGTAACTTGCCCTACCCAGGTTAATTATCACACCTAATAGCTCTCAGTCTGGAAACTCCTGCTCAGACTAATTGCTCCCATAAATCTCTTTAGAGAAGTGTAAAATTCTCATTACTTAAATGATAAAACAACTAATCTTTGCTCCTTTTCTCCTCAAGATAATAAGATTGCCAAGACTGCTCCAGTTGGATGAAGTTTTGAGGTAATTAATTATTCTCCTGAAGAACAAAGCCACTAACAAGCTAGCTAGGATTGTTCAGTATCTCCTGGAGAGCATCAGTCCCTGAAGACCATAAGAGAACAAGGGTGGATCCAGTCTATCTTTTTTTTTTTAATTGGAAAAGGATGACTAATATTCAAAGATGGGTCAGTTTAACTTCATTGGGAAGTCAGTGACTCAAATGTCTCATCAAATAATCTATTTGCTGCCACCAAAAAGAGCAATTTCATAGATAGTGGGGAAGCAACCAAAAAACTCTATCACAATGTCAAGAAAACATTTTCTTCTGCTCCCCATGTCATTATCTCCAAGAGTTGGGGTAGATCTAGGCTAGATTAGACTCCTGCTTGCTAGGTGCACATGTGACTGTGACTGGAGGGGTTATCAGTATGCAGGGTCTTGAGTAACATCCCATAGTGGGTCAACGCAGGGACCAGCTGTAAGAAGTTTAATATTTTTGTCGTTGATTAAGATAAAAGAATGAAAAGTAAGCACATTCAACTTGTACATGACATCCTATCAAGTGGGGCTGCTCAAACTTTGGAAAACAGAAATAGAACTCAAAGTGAATTTGACACGTTGGGAAAATAGTAGGCACTCAGTAAATATTTGTTGAATTTAAGCGAACCACGGCTACGCAGAACACATAGGGACCAAATATAGAAATAACATAGATACAACATGAGAAAAGACTGGTTAGGTAGCTTTAAGAAAATACATAGAAAATAGAAGATATATAGAAATACATAGAAAATAAAACAGAAGGGAATAGAAATGAATTAAAGCTGCCTTTGTTTTTATCTCCTTTTTATATGACACTTGAAAGGCTGAATTCAAATATGCTCTCATTTGGATACTCATAACAACACAATGTTTAGTGAGTAGAAACTGGCCTCAAAACTAGGAAGCTTTGGGTTCAAATCCCTCCAATGACACATGTTGTTGTTGTTCAGTCATTTCATTCATATCCAACCCTTTGTGATCCCATTTGAGGTTTTCTTAGCGAAGACACTAGAGTGGTTTTCCATTTCCTTACCTAGCTCATTTTACAGATGGAACTGAGGCAAACAGGGTTAAGTGATTTGACCAGGGTCACACAGCTAGTAATTCTCTGATCCAATGATGCTGGTCTCCTGGCTGTTCCACAAACCAGACACTACATCTCTTGGTTCTGGGCATCCTCTCTGGCTGTGTCCCCCATGTCTGAAATTCTGTCCATCCTCCACTCCAACTACTGACCTCCCTGGCTTTCTTTGAGTCCCAAACAAAAACCTACCTTCTGCAGGGTGCCTTCCCCAACCCCTCTTAATTCCATTGCCTTTACTCTGTTAATTATTTCCTGTCTATAGCTTGCTTTGTATATATTTGTTTGCATGTTGTCTCTTCCATTAGATTGTAAGCTCCCTGAGGTCAGAATCTATCTTTTGCCTCTTTTTGTATCCGCAGTACTTAGCATAGTTGATGCTTAATAAATGTTTATTGAATTGAAATAATGAGGTAAAATATTCCAATAATACATATAACAATATTGCAAATAATTTTCCAGTGACAGCAGTTTACCAAATTTCTCTTTGTACCACTCCCTACATACAATTTTCATTGGCTCTGTCTCTGTTTATTAGTGTTCCCTCCCTCTAGTTAATTACCAGTCTCTTGAACATGCTCTAAATATCATTTAGTCATTAATTAAAGAAAATATCAGAATTGGACTTAACATGAATGATTGGGGTCTCCCAGAACTACATTAGACAGGCAGAGAAGTACAGGACTTGATTAGTATGAATAATGAATTCTGTGAAGTTGTCATATTCAAATTCAGACTATTGAAAGTTACAAAATGTGACCACTTCACAAGATGCATTATTTGGGCCTACCTGTGCATCAGAAGGCCAACTAAGTGGCACAATGTATAGAGCACTGAGTTTAGAATCAGAAAGACTCAATTTCATGAGTTCAAATCTAGCCTCAGACACTTATTAGCTGTGTGACCCTGGGCAAGTCAATTAATCTTGTTTGCCTCAGTTCCTCATCTGCAAAATGAGCTGGAGAAAGAAATGGCAGACCACTCCAGTAACTTTGCTAAGAAAACCCCAAATGGGGTCATGAAGAGTCAGACATGACTGAAATGATTGAACAACAACAACAAAGTGCAGCAGAAAGAACACTGAATTTTAAATCAGAGTTCAAATCCTGGCTCTGCCAATAGTACATGTATAACCATGGGCAAGTCATTTAACCTCTGGGGCAGTTTCTCCTTTGTAGGAAAATGAGTTGATTCCATTAAATGACTTCTAAGTTTTCTTCTAGCTTTAAATAAATGATCCTACTGTCATAAGCAAATTTCTCAAATAAATTCTCATGAAAGTAAAACTCAGTTGCAATGGAGAAGAGAGATTACATTTTTTTTCTAAGCCCGTTATAGATTTTAGTTGCATTCATTCTGTAACCATGTTTATTTAATTTTTTCATTCTTGTTTTTGCATAACTACTGCTCAAGCAATTATGATGATAGTTGGACACCCAAAGGCCCAGGTGATGAAACCAAGAGATGAAGTAATGCTCCTCACTATTTACAGGATTCAACTATATTGAGTCATTTGCAGAATTTCACAGAGACCACTATTGAACACTGAAACAACATGGTATTTCCATGCCAGAATGTAAATACCAGTGTACTTAAGTGCTTTAAATTTACTGGAATTGAAGATTACTTAGTCTGCTTGGTGTTGAGGGTAAATTACAGGCATGCTTTTGGTCTGTGTGTGAAATGCATAAAAGGCAATGGAAAGCATATTGGAATCATTGGATCATTGCTCCAGAGCTGAAAGGGCCTTAAAGACCATCAAGTCTAACCCCCTTCATTTTATAGATGAAGAAACTGAGACTTTGGAGAATTAAGTGATTTGCCCAAGGTCACAGAGCTAAGTGTAAGAGGTGAGATTTGAACCCAGAGCCTTTAACTCCAGAGCCAGAGGAAGACAGAGGAGATAGCCCCTGCCAGTTGTCTATATTTTCTCTTACAAATTACAGAGGGTTAAGGAGATCTAGTCAGTTCATTTTTACAGTTAATAAAAGCCAAAGGACTTGGAAAGGACTTTTTCTAGTTTTCCTTAAGGAACAAGAATGTATATGTCCATGACTGTACTATCTTGTAGCTTATTTCTTCAACAAATAAATATATAAGCACATATTTTTCAAACATGCAGGGGGTCCAGGCACCAAAGATTTAAATGCTCCAGCTCATCTGCCACTGAAGCCTGAGCTCCGACACATGAGGGAACATGAGCTGTCCTGATGTTTTTTGGCCTGTTCCTCAAAGTTAATGTGAAAAAGAACTGAAAAATATTATTACATCTCCATGAGTGTGTCATTTCATAACCCACCTTTTCCTTTTTATGGTTGAAAGGGAACTGAAACTCTAGCAGATCACAGGCCCAGCAGGGTTTTCAACTCTTTTCTCTGAAAGGTACAGATAATATCTATTGCAGTGCTTGGAGCAATCATTAACCGTGCTTGGCTCAAAATGCCGGCAATGCAAAGCACTGAGATCAGCTCATTGACCCAATCTGCGTGCCTCACATGTTTCACAACTTTTCACATAAAACAGAGCCACTGGCACTCTCCCGGGGACAAGCGCCGTGTCCTGATTCTAGCTGCTTCTTTGAATCTGTTTGTAGAAAGGAATGTTTGATAGGTTTCCTAGCATTCCCTATCTCTTTGGTGTATGGAATCAGAGCTTTGGACTGAACGTTTTAGTTCCAGGCACTAAAGTTCTATTCGTTTTTTCCTTCAAATCTGAATAAGCCCCAACGTAGTATAAGATCAAGGCATGTGGCTCTCGTTGACATCCCAAAAGAAGATCCTTGAAATGATTTCTTAAAAGCATACGACTCTCTTAAGGTTTTGGAGCCCAGACTATTACCTTTAAGTTCCATAAAGCTCAGTTTTGTTTTCTGACTTGCTTTTCAAAGTCTCTCCCTGATGAATACCTTGATAGCTATACATGTCTGCCTTTGCCCAGGGAGTGAGTAGCTGAAGAATAATTCCTGAGTTGTCACCCAAGAAGAGTGCCAACTACATCCTTTCAGGCAGCTTTGTAGAAGGAGGAAAGAAGGAAATAATGAAATGTGTAAGTAAAACAATAAATTACAATCTGTGCAGAGAGCTAATTTGTTAATTTGATATACAGTGAGGGTAATCTGTTTTGATCCTAGTGAAGCATATTATGTGATGTCTCATGAAATCTTATTTGCAAAATTAATTTAAATTGTCTTGGAGACATGAGCTGATTGAAGAACTGTAAACAAGGAGAACCATGAACAGCAAGCAGCGATGATATTCAGTCAAACGAATGGGGGGCCATTATGCTGGCACAATGCTGCTCTCAGGGACTGACGTCATTATTCAAGGCTGTGAATCGTCATTAGCTTATTCACAATGGCAGCATTTTGCCAAGATCATTAAGACAAGAAACTGGCATAGAGACTAATAGCTAGGAAGAATAGTGGGGGGGGAAAGGTTTTATGATTTACCTAAGGCTCCAACCTATGTTTCTAGGCTGATCATACATTACTCTTAATCTTATGTTTCACATTCCAGGCAAATGGGGCTAATGACTGTTTGCTGTTTATATTATCCCATCTCCTGCCTCGATGTCTTTGCAAGAGTTGTCTTCCATACCTAGAATGCTCTTCTTTCTAATGTCCACTTCCTATAACCTTCAAAGATCAGCTCAAGCTTCATATGGTTCCCTGAGTTATTAACCTTCCTTCACAATGGACTTACCCTATTCAGTAATCTACATATATTTTGTTATTTATTTATGTATAAACTTGTTGTTTTCTTGGGGGGCGGAGCCAAGATGGCAGAGGGAAAGCAGTGACTTGTTTGAGCTCTCTCCCAAACCCCTCCAAATACTTATAAAAAATGGCTCTAAACAAATTCTAAAGCAGCAGAACCCACAAAAAGACAGAGTGAAACAAATTTCCAGCCAGCCTGGATGGTTGATCAGAAAGGTATATCGCACCGGGTGGGGAGAGGAGCGCAGTTCGGCATGGGCGCGCAGGCCGCAGCGACCCTGGAGCAGGCCTCAGAGGATTGAATCGCAGGCAGCTGTGGTGGTTTCCAGACTTCTCAACCCAGGAACGCCAAAAACAACTTAGAAGGTTGGTGGGAAAAGTCTGTGACTGCGGTGAGAGAAGAAGATAGGTCTCAGTCACAAGTCCCGAGTGCAGGCCACGGCTGCCTCCTAAGCTTCCAGCCCACAGACTGAGGGGGAATCCAGGGGCTGATCAAAGGGGGATTGCAGGGATATCTTTGCCAGTGCTGAGGCAGGAATCTCTTGCTTTGCCCGTGCTTGGATCTGGGTCACAGTTCTGAGGAGTGGTCCTGGGGCGAGGAGGAGCCCTGGCCTGGTGGAGCTTGTTGTGGCGGTGGAGAGGAAAGACCTTGCCCCTTATCATACCACCTTGGAAGAACTGAAAATTTACAGGTCCCTAGAAGTACCTCTGAAAACAGCTGTACAAATCTCCAAAGCTTGGGACAGTACATTCTTCACATTGAAGCAGACTCTTATCTTAACAAAGAGTTTAAAACTCAAGTAATTGGTTGGGATCATGAGCAAGCAGCGTAAAAAGAGTCAGACTATATTATCTTACTTTGGTGACAAAGAAGATCAAAACATACAACCAGAAGAAGACAACAAAGTCAAAGCTCTTACAACCAAAGTCTCCAAGAAAAATATGAATCAGTCCCAGGCCTTGGAAGAGCTCAAAAGGGATTTTGAGAAGCAAATAAGAGAAGTAGAGGAAAAACTGGGAAGAGAAATGAGAGTGATGCAAGAAAATCATGAAAAACAAGTCAACAGCTTGCTGAAGGAGACCCCAAAAATACTGAAGAAAATAACACCTTAAAAAATAGCCTAACCCAAATGGCAAAAGAGGTCCAAAAAGCCAATGAGGAGAAGAATACCCTAAAAAGCAAAATTGGCCAAATGGAAAAGGAAGTCCAAAAGCTTATTGAAGAAAGTACTTCCTTCAAAATTAGAATAGAGCAATTGGAAGCTAGTGACTTTATGAGAAATCAAGATACTGTAAAACAAATCCAAAAGAATAAAAAATTAGAAAACAATGTGAAATATCTCATTGGAAAAACAACTGACCTGGAAAATAGATCCAGGAGAGAGAATTTAAAAATTATTGGACTATCTGAAAGCCATGATCAAAAAAAGAGCCTAGACATCATCTTTCAAGAAATTATCCAGGAAAACTGCCCTGATATTTTAGAACCAGAGGGCAAAATAGAAATTGAAAGAATCCACCAATCACCTCCTAAAAGAGATTCCCAAAGGAGAACTCCTAGGAATATTGTAGCCAAATTCCAGAGTTCCCAGGTCAAGGAAAAAATATTACAAGTAGCCAGAACGAAACAATTCAAGTATTGTGGAAACACAATCAGGATAACACAAGATTTAGCAGCTTCTACATTAAGGGACCGCAGGGCATGGAATATGATATTCTGGAGGGCAAAGAAGATAGGATTACAACCAAAAATCACGTACCCAACAAAACTCAGTATAATCCTTCAGGGGAAAAAATGGTCATTCAGTGAAATAGAGGACTTTCAAGCATTCTTGATGAAAAGACTAGAGTTGAATAGAAAATTTGACTTTCAAATACAAGACTCAAGTGGAACATGAAGAGGTAACCAAGAAAGAGAAATCATAAGAGACTTATTAAGGTTGAACTGTTTATATTCCTGCATGGAAAGATGATATTTGCAACTCATGAGACCTTTGTCAGTATTAGGGTAGTGGGAAGGAAAAAAATTTTATGTATATAGATAGATAGATAGATAGATAGATAGATAGATAGATAGATAGATAGATAGATAGATAGATGGAGGGCACAGGGTGAGTCGGTGTCGAAGAGATCATATCTGAAGAATAAAACTAAGGGGTGAGAGAGGATTATACTAGGAGAAGGAGAAAGGGAGAGGTAGAACGGGGTAAATTATCTCACAAAAGCAGAAAAGAAAAGGCTCTTATAGTGGAGGGGAAACAGGGGAAGGTGAGAGGGAATGAGTGAATCTTATTCTCATAGGATTAAGGAGAGAATAGCATACACACTCAATTGGGTATAGAAATCTGTCTTACCCTATAGGATAATAGGGAGGGGAAGGGGACAAAAGAGTAGGGGGATGATAGAGAGGAGGGCAGATTGGGAAAGGGGGTAATCAGAAGCAAATACTTCTGAGGAGGGACAGGGTCAAAAGAAAGAATAGAATAAATGGGGGGGATTAAGGGAAATAGAGTTAGTTTTTCACAGCATGTCTACTATGGAAGTGTTTTGCATAACTGCACATATGTAACGTATATTGAGTTGCTTGCCTTTTCAATGAGAGTGGGTGAGGAGGGAGGAAGGGAGAAAATTTGGAACCCAAAGTTTTAAAAACACATGTTTAAAAAAATGTTTTCACATGCAACTGGGAAATAAGAAATACAGGAAATGGGTTACAGAAATCTATCCTGCCCTACAGGAAAACTGAAGGGGAAGGGGATAAGAGAAAGGGGGGAGAGGTAGAAGGGAAGGCAGACTTGGGGAAGGAATATTCAGAATGCATGCCATCTTGCAGTGGGGGAGGGGCGAGATGGGGTGAAAATTTGGAACTAAAAATCTTGTGGAAGTAAATGTTGAAAACAAAAAATAAATAAATTTATTAATTAAAAAAAAAGCTCATTGTTTTCTCTCAGTAGAATAAAAACTCCTTGAGAGCAGGGACTATTTCTGTCCCCATTTTTGCATCCCTAATGTCCAGTACAATGCTTGGTATAGAGAGTAGGCATTCAATAAATGCATATTGGATTGTTATCATCATCAAACATTTATTAAGCACTTTTTAAAGTGCCAGGTACTGTGCTAAGCATTGGGATTACAAAGAAAGGCAACAACCCAGTGCCTGCTCTCAAGAAACTCATCTTCTAATATGGGAGAAAACATGCACAAAACTTGTAAATACAAGATATATGGAGTCCAAATAGAAGGTCTTCTCACAGGGAAGACAGTGGGTGTGGGTAGGAGTAGGTATAAGAGTAAGCAGTGGTAAAGGCCTCTTGAAGCAGGTGAGATCTGAGATGAGCTTTGAAGGAAGCCAGGAGGCAGAGGTGAGGTGGGAGAACATTTCAGTCATGGCAGATGACCAGCACAAGGGCACAGATTCCAGAGATGGAGTATCAATGAGATCCATAGACTATCACTAGAAAGATGATGGATTAGTCATTAGCTCCAAACATTTTTAATTATGCACCATCTGTAGAGTCATTATAATGAAATCCACAACCAGATAGAATATCTACAACATAAAAACCCTTTATGAATTATGGCCAAAGAACTCTAAAACTTACCAGCATGCTGATTCAAGTGTCTCTCCCTTACCAGTCTCTATTTACCCACAATAGGAGTACAAGCACATTCACAAACTTGTGTGGGTGCCCAAGGGTATTCCCCCAACCAATAACTCTGTTGGTACACTCCACCTATGTTCACTACCACCATCCTGCAAGAAGCATCAGACACTGACTCTGCCTGGCTATCTATATGAAAGAAAGAAGGGGAGTGGAGAAAGAATTAAGTGGGCTAAAAATGTCCTGCCTTTTGATTGGGGCCCGGCTTAGGGTAGGAACTCGCCAAGGCAGCAGCAGCTCGGCCAGAATACTCCCTATCCTCCTTTCATCTCACAAAAAGAAATGGCAGATACTGATTCCGCTCAACCTCATGCAGGAAAGGAAAGCTGAGGGAAGACTCAGATAGGGTACCAGTACGGGTAGCTTCATTAGGCCTTAAGGAAAGGATTGAAACCCATACAGAGGCAGTACCATTCTCCTAGATGTTACTCAGGCCAAGAACTAAGAGTGGTGAACCATATATCCCTTAAAGTGAGGAAGCTGAGGCAGTCTTGCAGCCCAGCCTTGAAGTCTGCTCATCAACAAAGGATGAGAAATCAGAAAGTTAGTGATGAGGGAAACACCAAAAAATAACAAATATACCAAGAGACAAAGTCTCAATAAAAGCCTATTTCACAATCAGAAAAATCAATGGAAAGAATCTCACTGCCAGAAAGCTATCTCTTCTCATAGATAAGATCGTGTTTCCATTGGACAATTGAAGTAAAAGATATAATCTATAAGTCTTCAGATCCTATCTGTTTTGAGTCTATAACATTTACTTGATTATTACTCCCATCTACAAGGTATAATTATGAATTAAAAGGGTATCATTCTAACCGTGTTGCAGGGAAGGAGCATCTTATCTTTGGGAAAACACGAAGATTAAGTTATAAGTCCAAAAGCTTCTGTTTTGCTTTGCTACTAATTTCCTTTGTGATCCTAACATTTAACATTTATTCATCTTACACTTTGCTCACCTCCAAGTGCTGTACAATCCCCTGGCCTTCTCATTGTTCCTTGCTGCACTTTTAAGCTTTAGTAGTTTGTGCCTAAAGCTGAAGTAAGGCTTTTGGGGCATCCTGTATAATTATCAGCTACTACCCAGACACATACACTAATAAATCAATATGTCCTTTAGGATTTGTCTCTCATATTCTTCCATGCATTTCATACCTTATGTTATGATGTACTTAAAGAGTTTTATACACTTTAAAGAACTGTAAACTACAACGACAATAATGATGGGGCAGATGATAATGGTGGTTGATGGTGATGGTGATGATGATGCCTCTGGAAATTTCTGAGATTTGCAGCAATTTCTACTTTTTAGCAATGTAAAATTATAACCACCTTCTCTTAGTCTATATGCTAATATTCCTCTGATTGCTATAGATGTCACAAATACATTCAAACCACCCACAGAAAGATATCCTTTTGCCTACAAATGTCCATAGAGGGAGCTAAATTCACATCTCTTTTGCATTTTGTCACTTCATCTGTGTGGAGGATCAAATGGAAGGCTGAGCAATTGGTCAAGCTGCTGGAAGGATAGCCCATCCAAGTCAATTGAGGTACCACAGAAGCAAGTCTGAACTTTGTTTTTGCCTGTCTAAATTATTGTGAGGCTATCTGGTTAACTACTCAGCTATCAGCTATCGTGACAGCCAGAAAAGCCAAATCACTGCCTAAATGGTTGACTTAAACATCTGCAGACAGAGAAAGTCTGTGGCAGATATTTCCTCCTTGGTCATCATCAACACATGTTTACTGAACATCTATCATGTGCCAGGCACATCTGTGTTGTTGGACAAAATAAGAAAAAAATAATACGTGTTAGGTGGTATTATTCAGGATACAAGAGAGAAAGCATATGGTTCCTGTCCTCAAAGAAGGAGGAAGATATGAGCAGAGTGCTGAACTGAGAGCTGGGAAGATTTAGTTTCAAATACTACCCCAAATGTTTTCTAGCTCTGCTACCATGAGTGAGACACTTAGCCTCTTGGATCCTTGGTTTCTTCTGTAAAATGGGGTTAATAATACCCCTCTGACACTCACAGGGAAGATTGCCAGGAGGGTCAAAGAGGATAATGGATGTAGAACCTTTTACACGTCTCAAAATGCTATTTACATATGTGTTATTTGATATGATCTGATTTATATTCAGATATATAGAAGTTAGTAGAACTTTCCTCTGTCTTGTCTACTTTTATGATAATTGTTTCAGTTTTCAGTAACTATTATATAAACCAATGAAAAGATGAGATACTGAGAGTGAAATCAAACCTGAAGGAAGAATGTTATTGTGGATTTTCTTTTCTTTTTTTCTTTCATGTCTCTTCTGAATTATCATGTATAGTTGTTTTGTTTTCTTTTTGGTCCAGATCTTTGAGTTTTTTGGTGTAGAAACCTCCTAGTGAGAGAATTCCTTCTACTAATGGAGATCTGAAACCTCCTGTATATCTTAAAGTCCTAGTGATTTTGCTGAGCCACTCACAGGTTAAATGACTGAAACATGCTCACATCACCTTTAAATGCCAGCAGTGGGGGCCTGAATTCAGGTCTTTTTAATTCTAAGATTGCTGTCTGGTTGCCACACCAGCTGCCTTTCAGATGCTATTGGGTTCACAAATAATTGATCATATCCTTTAAGCCCAGTAGGCTACTTACTTAATACAGGTTTTGCTTGAAAGTCCAGAGGGTGGCAATTCATTACATCACTCTTTTGAATAGTACCTCTCTATCCTCAAAGAGCTAAAGGATTGAATTAGAAACACATTAAGAATTCTATTTCTTCTGTTTCTTCAATTTTTAAAGAAACCTTATTACAGTCAGGACCTTTATGACAGAATTAAGTCCTGGGCTAAAGCTTTGCAAAAAGCATGGCATCTACCTAAGGTGATATTGAATTAAAATATCAGAGGTTACATATTTCTGTTTCACCATAAACCTTATGTGATCCTTGGACTCCTTTTCTTATTATGTGAATTTATGCCTGGCATTTACAAGCTATTTTATGGATTTTCTCCAAATTGACATCTTCATATTACAGCTTAGCTCCCATCTGCATTTTAATTCGTTATTACAGGATTGTGGCATCAGTAAGAACCAGGCATAACAAGTAACTCACACAGGCACAAATGACTGTCTTATGAAGGAATCAGTTGTTCAATGAATTAGCAACTGCATATGTCGATCAATCAGCAAGGATTTATTGACCACTTACTAGCTGTGTGACCATGGGCAAGCCATTAACTGCTTTGTGCCTCAGTTTCCTTATCTGTAAAATGGAGATAACAATAGTACCTACTTTCCAGGGTTGTTGTGAATATAAAATGAGATGATGTTTGTAAAATACTTTCTAACCTTAAAGAATAGGGCAGCTGTGTGGTGCAGTAGAAAGAGTGCTGGGCCTGGAGTCAGGAAGACCTGACCCCAAATGGCATCATGAAGAGTTAGACACAGCTGAACAACAACAATTAACTTTAAAGTACTGTATAAATGCTATTATCATTATTACTACTACACTACTACTATGTTCTCGGCCCTGTGCTGGGTGCCAAAAAAATTCAGAAGAACAAGTTAAAAGAAAAGACTTTGGTTAGTTTATTGGAGCAAATTTTTGGGAATGGAATGCTAATTACTATTAAACTTAGCACTACTATTAGTATTATCAATCAAATATTTTTTAAACACTTACTATGTCAGGCATTGTGCTAAGTGCTAAAGATACAAAAAAAAGCAAAAGAAGCTTAGATTCTAAAGAAAGGAGCACCATATATAAATCAGATTGTTGATTGGTTGTTTCAGTTGTGTCTGACTCTTTGTGAGCCTATTTGGGGTTTTCTTTGCAAAGATACTACAATGGTTTGCCATTTCCTTCTCCAGCTGGTTTTACAGGTGAAGAAATTAAGGAGAACAGGATTAAGTGATTTGCCCAGGGTCACACAACTAGTAAGTGTCTGAGGCCAGATTTGAACTCAGGAAGATGAGTCCTCCTGACTCCAAGCAAGGTACTCTATTCACTTTGCCACCCAGCTGCTCCATATAAATCAGAACATTCAAGATAGATACAGAATTGAGGAAAGGTAAGCCTTAAAGTGAAGCTAGGGAAGCCAGGAAAAACCTCCAGGGGGAGGGAGCCCTTGAGCCCAATATTAACAATAGTATTGGATCTTGATGTTTTCTGGCTCCTTATGGTCTCCACTGTGGGACAAAAACTCTTCCTTTTTCCGCTCTGCCATTCTCTTGGTGTGTGTGTGTGTGTGTGTGTGTGTGTGTGGTAGCGGTGGGATTGGTAATGAGCCCAAGTATGCCCAGAGAATCACAACATCAGAATCACAGAATTACAGAGCAAGGAAGAACCTTGAAGGCCAATTAGGCCAACCCACACTTGAACAAGAATCCCAGGAAGACTAGGTTATTCCTAGCCCCAGTTGATAGAAGTCACTCCATTTTTTGACCTTTGTTTGACCTCCCCACATGCAGGGCAATGGCTATGTACCCAATAACTAGGTTGTTCAGCTTTATGTAAAGTATGCAAGACTCTCTTGATCATCTGATCATGATGCCTTTGTGATCAATGGTAGGGGGAGGTAGGTTACAGTTGGCCTACTTGCTGGTTGACTTCCCCTAAGTTCCCCCTCCTACTTGGTCCCTATGAATCTGCCCTGCAACAGGGATCAGATATAAGGACAGAGGCCAAGAGTTCTGGGCTCTCAACTGGGATATACATACCAGTGTACACCTGAGTTCCTCCTCATGCTTGCCTATGGAATCGAAGGGCTAGGAAACTGAACTCACACATTACTGTGATTCATAAACTGTTTGACTTGTGATTATTGACTTGTGTTCCTTCTCAGCACCCGACCCACAATTTCCTTATCAATCTCTTCTAGAATACACCTGATGAATGATAGCTCAACTTCCACTTGGAGACCTCCAGGTAGGGAGAATGCTCAGTCTCCCAAGTCAACTTATTCCATTTCTGGATTGCTATAAGTTTTTCCAAATCCAAGCCTGAATCTGTGTCTTTTCAACTTCTACCCATTACTCTTAGATCTGCCTTTGGGGCCAAATGCAAGTCTCACCCCTCTTCCATGTGACAATTCTTCAAATATTTTAAAACAATTATCTTGTCTTTTCACATCTTCTTTTCTTTAGTCCAAATGTTCATAGTTCCTTCAACCAATAATGGGATATATGCTTATATATTCATATATATACATATATATTAATATGGTACTTTAAGGTTTGCAAAATACTATATATATGTTATTTCACCAGATAATCACAACAATCCTTGGAAATAGGTACTATTATTGTCATCCCCATTTTACAGGTGAGGAAACTGAGGGAGGGGTTAAGTGACTTGCCCAGTTATAGAACTAGTGTCTGAGGCAGGATTTGAACTCATGTCTTCCTGACTTGAGTACTTTCTGAGTCTATCTACTAAACCACCTAGCTATTTCAGTATGGCAGGTTCTAGAGATTTTTCACCATCTTAATCAATCTCCTTTGTATAGTCTCCAGCTTATCAATATTCTTCTTAAAATATGTCAATATCTCAGATATGATCTTACCCAGGCATAGCCCAGTGGGGCTTTTTTCTTACTTGTCCCAAAACTGCTGTTATCCCTTGATGCTGAAGCCCCACTCTCTGTTACACATGCCAAGGATGAGCCAGAGTGATCTTAAGTTATAGAATCCAACAACCCAAACAGCTAGTTCCAAGAGCAGCTTGGGGGACTAAAAAGGATCACAAATACTAATTATTGTTGCAGCCCTAACTCTTGGTTCCACTCTCTTCATATGCCCTCTACTCTCCAACAGAGCCTTGATCCAGCCAGAATTACTTGAAGAGCCTGTAAGTATAAAGAATACAGTGTTGAGTCAGTGATAACATTCTTTCATTGTGGAGCAATGGAGTTACTGTGGTCAGCTTCCCCATCCCAGATTGATGCTTTTGTGAAGGCAAAGTAAATCATCTTTTGCCTTAATTATTACCTGACCTTTAATTACTGAATGGATGTTGCTTCAGACAGACTAGGACCCGGGAAAGACCTTAGCTTAAAAAGGCCAAAGTCTCAGGGCAGCTAGGTAGCGCAGTGGCTAGAGCTCCAGCCCTGGAGTTAGGAGGAAATGAGTTCAAATCCAGCCTCACACATATAACACTAGCTGTGTGACTTCGGGCAAGTCACTTAACCCCAACTGCCTCACCAAAAAAAAAAAAAAAAAAGGCCAAGGTCTCCCTCTGCATCTAGGGTCATTGCCAGTTGTCTTGACTTATGTCTTGCTGCTGGACTCCAGTGGCTCAGGAGAAGAGAATGAGGCTGATAACTTTGCATGGCTCTGTGCACATTTAAATCCAATGCACTTGCAAGTCAAGACATCACCTCCTGATGTCATTGTTCACCTTCCAGAGTGAAGGACAAATAACAACAAATGAGTGCGGTGACCAAGTGTCTGACTTCCGTGTTTGTCAACTTATCTGTTTGGAGGTGGCAAGACTTTCAAGTCATTTTCTCTAAATACCTGTCTGGGGAAGAGAGGAATTAGAAACAAGTCTCCACATGATGGATCAGACATATTTCTGGCCAGTAACACTTATGTGGGATTTTGAAAAATCCTCCAGGACCAAAGCATAGCCTCTCTCTCCATCATTATTCCTCAGCCTATGTGACTATTGACCATTGCAGTACCAGTATTGGCTTAGTTAACCCTAAAAATTAGTTTAATTGTTTCAGGATCTCTTACTCTTGGCATGCATAATGGTGTTTTGTAATCTGAGAGTGTGAATTCCAAGGAAGGCACTGCATGCTTCTAGGTATGGGACTCATCTTTCAAAGACTTCCGGCATGCATCCTGTCTTCTACATTTCATAGCATAAACAGTGTGCTCTGAACTGGCAGAGAAAAGAATAGATCTTGGTGTTGCCTTTGCTACTTGACAACAGCTGCCTCATTGGTAAAATGGGAATGATCATAACGATTCAACCGTCTTGGAAAATCAATCAACCAATCATCAATAACTGTTAAGAGCCTACTCTGTGCCAGTCATTGTGCTAAGCACTGGGTACACCAAAGTCAAGCAAAACAATTCTTGCCTTTAAGGTGCTTATATTCTAATGGAGGCTATTACACGTACACATATGTGAATACCCAAGCACACACAGAAATCAAAATGAATACAAGATTGTTTCGGAAGGGAGGATGCTAGTAGTTGTGGGGATCAGGAAAGATGGCACTTGGGCCAAGTGTTGAAGGAAACCAGGAATTCAGAGAAGGAAAAACAACAAATACAAAAGGCACCAGAGATGGGAGATGCATCTTGGTATGTAGGAAGCTAACATGGTTAGAACATAGAGGGCCTAAAGGGTAAAAATGTATAAAGAAGCCTGGAAAGTAGGAAGAGGCCTGGTTGTAAAGAACTTTAAATCCCTCAAAATGGTTTATATTTGATCCTATAGGTAATATGGGTCCATAGGAGTTTATTAAATAGGGAGTGATATAGTCAGAACTCGGAAGATTATTCTGGTGGCTCAGTGAAGAATAGAATGTAGTGGAGAAAGACTTCAGGAAGGAAGAGCAAATAGGAGGTCATTGCCTGAACTAGGGGAGTGGCTATTTATGTGATTAAGTTCATTCATTTACTCAACTGCCATTTATTAAGGACCTACTATGTACAAAGCACTATTCTAAGTGCTAGGGAAGATACAAAGATAGTTAAATCTCTGTTTTCATGGAATTTATATTCTACAAGGAGACTAAGTGCTTTTGGGGGTAGGTTTGGTAGGAAGGAAGAATCTTTAACACCATTTGTGGAAATTATTCCCTCTACCAATGCAAATTGGTGGGGCATCTGTAATTTACATATAAAATTATGTCTTTAACAGTAGGAACTCTTTAGTTTTTGTCTTTATATCTAAGTACATAGAACAGGATACGTGGCACATGTTTAGTCATTTCAGTTTTGTGCGACTCTTTGTGACCCCATTTGGGGTTTTCTTGGCAAAGATATTTGAATGGTTTGCCATTTTGTTCTCCAGCTCATTTTACAAATGAGGAAACTGAGGCAAACAAGTTAAATTTACCCAGCATCACACAGCTAGTATCTGAGGCCAAATTTGAACTCAGGAAGATGAGTCTTCCTAACTCCAGACCTGGTACTCTATCCACTGAGCCACTTAACTGCCCAGTTTGGTACTTAGAAGGAACTTAATAAATGCTTACTGACTGATTGAGAATATCCTGGCCCCAAAAGGGGTTTAGTTATTTGCCTACGGTCACATAGCTAGCATGTATCAGAGGCAAGACTTAAACCCAGATTTTCCTAATTCTAACATTGTTGCTCCAACCACTATAGAGCAGCTACCAATTGTTATGAACATACACAAATATAAGCAATTTGTCATCCATGTGTTCAGTTTTCTTAAAATCAACCATTTAACTTACTGAAAACCAATTGAAAAACATGCACAGCCACCACTTCTACCCCTACTATCACCAAAGAGATTAGGCCAAGACTAAATGAAACACATTTCCAGAAATTTTTCATTTTGATCATTAAGTTGCAATTAATCAGCAAACTGTACTTTGTCTGCATTTAACCAGAAAATTGAGGCAGAGTGACATAGTGCGTAGAACATTTGACTTGGAGTCAAGAAGACCCAGATTCAAATCCCACCACAAACATATGAGCCGGACAAATTGGCTAAAAAGCTGCAATCTGGTGCTCCTATGAAAATTCACGCTAACTAAAGCTTCCAAGTCCTTGAGAATCCTTATTAATTTATCATTGTTGTCATCATCTTCATCATCATCATCATTATTAAAGTGATTCCCCTAAGTAGATTTTCTTTGCTCAGTCCTTTGGAAAGTTCTGGTTGCTGATTTCCTAACATTAGCTAAGGATCGGCAGGTATTTCATTCCAAACTTTCTTTTAGCACAAATAAGCCCTTTGGTTAGTGTGATCCCTCCCCATAAAGATTGAAGGCAGACAAGGATATGATACGTAGGAAATAGCACATCTAATAGATACTCTGAGCTTTTAGATAATACAAATAAGAGCCCTTATACATAACATCTTAGGTTGCATTCAGAGTATAAATTCCTACCAGAGCCATTTACTCTCTCAGAATAATACACAAAGCCAACTCTACAGTCTTTGACCTTGAATAACATTCCCTGATGCTGTGAACATATCAGGTAGGCAATTTTCAGTTCAATAAGATAGATGTTCCAAAGCCTTTAAAAAGAGAACAATAGAAGAAGCTCAAGAATTCTATACAAAGGAATAATTCTCTCCCTTTCCGCCTCTCCTCCAATCTCCTCCCTTCCCCCCACTACCTTAAGTCTGTTTATTCAGAGATCAGACAAGCCAAGTAAGAAAATAATAAATCTAATCTTCCTTCCACCTTATCCCACGAAGGCTATCTTACTTAAAGGAGGGAAAAAGGTGAAAAAGTAACAAAAGAAGAGAAAGAATACCAACTTCCTACCTCTCATTCCCCAATGAAGCAGACCTGCATTCAGTGGGCATCATTGCTTTCTGGCCCACCCTGACTGGTTTGGGCTTGAGTTCAGAGGTTGAGGAAGGTTTGGGAGGAGTCTGCAGTAAATCTTTGTGGTAGAATTATCTGAATGAAGGCTGTTGGTTACCTCAATTGTCACATTGCAGTTATTTCAAAACTACATTTCCTAAATATTCCTTTTTTGAATTTATAATGTCTTTCTTTCTCCCTTTCACTGTCCTGGTGCTGGTGCAGGACTAGTTAAAGCCATGACTAGTTTCAGTGGGAATAACCATTTGAGAAAATCACAGAATATTATAGTTCTAATATTAGATTTAGAATAATTATAAATTATAAATAAAGAATAATCTAATATTAGAATTAGACCTTAGAGATCATCTAGGCCAGCATGTACCTGAACACTGCTTTCCTTAGGTCTACCCTACTCCTTTCCGAGCTCACTCAAATTTGATTTTCTCTTCATCTAATCAATTCCATTACATTGTTTAGTTTCCATTTTGTCTTCAACAAAACCCTTCTACAGCTTTTTCTTCTAGCTAGCTATTCTCCTGAGTCCTTATTTTAACTGAAATCTGGATTCACTCTGAGGATACCATTTTTCTTCTACAGTCTACCCCCTCCTTTTCTCATTCATCCTAACTTACAGGGCTGGGGAAAGAGATAATAGATATATTATTTGCTCCCCAGAATGGCTTGAAGGCTATTGCTCTACCATCATCCTTAAGTGCACTTTATACTCTGTAAATCAATGCAATTATTTTATACCATCCTCTCCCCATTTTTACTATTATATACTATTCCCTCACCACCACCCTCCACCCACCACATCAGTCTCCAAACTTGCTCAAGGCTTTCTTCCATTTTCCATCCTCTGTGATTACCCTCCACAACTTCAAAATTCTTATTTAGGATTCCTTTAATGTGGATCACAGGTTTTCTTTATTTCTTCAATTCTTATCAACTCTTTATCTACTTTTAATTTATTTAGGTATCAGCATAGTCCTTCCTTTAATCTTATCATCTCAGGAAACTTCAGTAACTCCAAAATCACAAAATCACAGAATTTCAGAGTTGGAATGGATCTTGGCAGCAATCTAGGTCAGTCCACACCCTTCCTGCCCCCCAAATCCCACTATAACACACTTGACTAATAGTCTTCTAGGCATGCTTGAAGACCTCAAATGAGGTAAACCTACTTCCCTCCCAAGGTACCTATTATACTTTTGGAGATCCCTGACTGTCAGGAAGTTGTTTTTTTTTTTTTCATAATTACAACAAGCTTAAGTTTGCCTCTCTGTAGTTTTCACACTTTGTCCTTTGGAGCAATTTCCTTTTGTATGTGATAACCTTTCAAGTAATTGAAGGAAGTCATCATGTCTCACTCAAATCTTTATTTTTCTGAGTCAAACATCAACAATTCCTTTAATCCATCCTCAAAGAGCATGAACTCAAGGACCTTCACGATTCTGTTGCCTTTCTCTTGATATTCTCTTTAAAGCTCTTTCTAAAATGTGCCAAAAAATGAACACAATCCTGCAGATATTGTCAGAGGGACTATTGCCTCTTTAGTCTTGTAACCTGTGCCTTTATTGAAGATTGGTTGGCTTTTTTAAGGAGTTGCTATGCTATACTATTATTCATATTGAGCTTACATCCCATTAAAATATTCATATATTTTTCAGATAAACTGAAAACTGTGCTGTCTAATCACACCTGTCCATCCATGTCTTTGTGAAGTTGATTTTTTTGAACCCACATGTAAGACTTTTTTTCTCAATCAACCAATAATTAATCAGTAAATATTTATTAGAACCTACTACGTGCTAGACACTACACTAAGTGCTTTTCTCATTTGTAAAAGTAGGGAGCTGAATGAGATAGTCTCTAAGGTTCATAGATTCAATTAGTTAAATCTGTGATGCTATGATCTTGAGATCTAGTTCTTAGCATAGTATCTCTCACATAGTAGATGTTTAATAAAGGTTTATTGACTGACTGACTGAGACGTTTGTACCTTTGAAAGTCAATCTTAGTGTAGCACTTCTTCTGGAGCTACTTCCTCAACCCTATTTTCAATGATTGTCTGGATACCCAAAGGGAAGCAAACTACTACTCTTAGAGTCTGAGAGGTAACTATGAGGATTTGGGTTTCTAGTAAGTTGCTCATGAACTCCCACCAATGTGCTTCCTGTTGACAAACAACCAGATTTAATTCTGTTTTAGGAAGGATATTTATTAAGGTAATATAGTAAGAAACGTTACTTACAAGATATTCTCCTAGAAATCTGGGCCAGTCTTCCTTTGTACACACAAGGTCCTTGGAGTCAAAGGTAAAGTACAGTTGTGGTGAGGTATGTATGTATAGGAACTATGTGACAAAGGGCTGACTCCTGCTCTGGAAGTCCTTTTCTCCACTAGTGAAGTTCTTTGTGGGAGGGGGTGTCAGTGATTATGAATAATTCCACTTGGTTGGCTCCTCACAGGGTATAGCATCCATGCTAGGTGGGTCAATCTACTACTAGGCTGAGGCAATCCACTGCTGAGCCAGACTACTCTGCTGTTGTCCTGAAATGTTTTCATAACTTGCAATGCTCACCAGGTCATTTTAAGGGCATTTCTAACTCCAAGATGCTACTTGGTGAGCTTCTGACTCCTGTGGCTACAGTTTCTGGCTCTTGCATACTATTTTGCTGACTCCAGTGAGACCTTTCATGTTACTTTTGGATCTCCCAAACTTGCAAGTTCACTCCTCAGACATGGTCATTCATTTACCAAGATTCGAGAAAAGAATAAAGACAAAGACGAAAGAGGCCCCATACACACAGCCTCCACGGGTGAGAAACAAGGCAGTGGCCCTTCTTCTTGGGTTCCCTCAAGGCATCTTTCAAACAGTAGGAGGGTAAATAGAGGTGACACTTTCTTGAGAGACCTTCTGTTTGTCTTTAGTATATTCTCTGTGCTACTGGTTCCGGATGTATTATTTCTTACTGGCCTATTTTTTCTAATCATATGGTCAATGACAAGGGAGGGAGAGGAGAGAAAGTCTGTCTCCCCTCAGCTCCCCAAGATCAATTGTCTGGAAACCTAGAGCTCTTTACCCCTGGACTGGTCCATCACTTTTCTCAACTGTACTAACTGCTTTAATTATAGGTATCATAAGAGGTGTGACTTCATCTTAACCAATCACAAGAGTTTCCCCATATGGCATCTGTTGTTTTTTATCCAATAACCCCAATCCCAGAATCTTCTCAAGTTGATTAAATGCTGGTGTACAAATTATGATAAAGTTATAGGGAAAAATCTTTAACACTTAATTCAGTTTGATGATTGATTAATTAATTGGGGGTTGGAACCTTAGATTGGATCCTGCTCAGTGTTCTAGATTGTTAATATCATTTGGATCCTGAATCTGTTATAGGATGTGTTAACTATTCCTTCTAACTTTGAGTTTTCTGCAAAGAATGTCACCTACACCTTAATTCTAGTCATTGATAAAAATGTTAAATGCCACAGGGCAAAGACTGGGTCACCAACTTTGCTTAGATATCCTTCCAAGGTGATACTGAAACATTAATGATTCATTAAGTGCAACCATTCAACCAGTTCCAAATCCCTCAAATTATACTGTTGCCTAACTCACTTCTGTCATTTTTTTCTCTCTGTCTAAAAGAATAGCAAAAAAGACTACATAAAACATTTTGCTAAAATATAGGTAAGCCATACCTATAGCCACTTACTCTATCAGTTCAGCAGTTCTAGCATTAAAAAAAAGGTTAGCCTAGCATGATCTGTTCTTGATGAAGCCCCTCTGACTCGTGATCACTACTTTCTTTTAAATCTTCCCAGGAATAAAAGGCATATTCCTTTGCCTGTAGATATAGATTCCATTCTCTTTCCATTTCTGAAGGTCAGAATAATATTCTCCTTTCTCCAATTTTATGGTACCTCTCCTGCTTTCCAAAGGCTTTAAAACATCATGGACAATTGTTCAACAGTCACATCAGTTAGTTCTTTAGGTATCCAAAGTCAAAATTCATCTGGGCCAGATAATCTGAAGGCATCAAGAGTATTTAAGTGCTCTCTAACAATAGACTTACTTATTTAGGGTGTCAGTTCCCTTTCAGACATTTTGTTTTGTCCTTTCCTGTGCAGAGGTCATTCTTCTTGGCAGAAAACAAAAGCCAAATGGTATTTTCACACTTCAACCATGTTTCCATTGTCATTTATCATTTTGCTCTACAACCTACCAGCAGTGAGTCTATCCCTTCCTATACTTTCCTCTTTTCTACAACAGAATTAGAAACAAACAAATTAAAAAAAAACACTTTTTTTGTTGTCCTTAGCTTTCCTCAACAATCTCATCTCATTTTGAGCTTTAACTCTTCTAATATTGTCCTTATACTACCATACTACTCACATAGTACCATGCCAAAGATACTGCTGTATTCCTCCTCTATCACCAGCCATTGCTTCCATCTTCTTTCATACTCTGACCAAAATTTCCCAACTTTCCATTTTTCATATTTAGTTTGTTCTTTTCTCTTATTATGGCATTTAGTCCCTTGACACCTTCCTAGCCTCTCAATTCATCATCCCTATCTGACTTCATTTGCTTCTTCATTCAATTTAATCCCATCATTTATGTGATTATGTCACCACCCTAGAATCTCAACTTCCCTCCCCATGCTCCAATTACCATCCCATCCCACTTTGGTAATACCTATGGAAAAGACTTATTTAATGAACAGCTGAAATGCTGTGGCTCACCCTGAGTGTGGAAGCAAAACTCCCACAGTTAACAGGTGCTTCTGAGAATCCAGAAAGAAGGCCAAGATGTAGTAGGCGGTTTGCAAGGTCAGCAACCCTCTGCAATTTACTTATTCACAGGGATCTGGTCAGAAATTGCAAGGTTATATTTTTCATCTTGTGGGCAATTTTAAGTTCACTTTGTTTAGACATGAATATCACCAACCCATATTCCTTTATTTATACTTGAGACACATCTTCCACTATGATGCTGTTTTCAATTTCATAGTCATCCCCTGTGTAACCATTTTTACAATTGCCATTGTTGTCATTATGGCGTTCACTGCCCTCCCCCCACCTCCCTTTTCATAAGATGATAGATTTAGAGCTGTAAGGACCCTTAGATATCATATTGTTGAATCCCCTTCACCCTCCCACCTCATTTCACAGATGAGAAAACTGGGATTCCAAGAGATTAAGTGACTTGCCCAAGTTTATAGGTATAGTAAGTAGCAGAACCAGGATTTGAACTTAAGTCTTTGAATCGAGCACTCTTTATATAACACCAAACAACCTCTCTAGTTTTAAACTTGCTTGATCATGCCAGCAATTCTTTTGCCAAAACCATTCTTCCAGTATGGGTAAGCTGTACTCTTTCACCTCTCAGAATGAGATTCTCTGTTGCCTGTCATTGTTGTGGTGTTTTAAGTTCTGGTCCAGAAAACCAAATCTTAGAATCTTCCTATGTATCCACATCTTCATTTTTTACATCCTTCTGTCTCTTCCAAAGTCATGATCTTTATTTGGAAGAAAATATCTCATTGGATGGATACTCATAGACACTGTCCATTTATGCAGGAATTGATTGTGAGCGGGAACAGAGAGAAGAAACAACTCTGATTCTTTTTATTTGGAGAAAAAGATTGGTGCATTGGAAAGCACATTGGAGCACAGGGTGGGAGTGGAGGTTGGATTAGATGACCTTTAAATCTAAGATCCTAAAAAAGTGTTTTAAAGATAACTTTCTGTTTGATCTTCCAAAGATTTAGCTCCAAGGTTGTTGCATGGTCTCTTTTAGAAAGAACCCTTTAAAAAGGCTTCAAGGTCATAAAATCTAACAAGCTGTCAAACCTTTCCTCTCTGGGATCACAGTGGGGTCTTTATTGTCATATTTCCCAGGGCCTAGCTTGACCATTTGATTAACAAGATGAAACTCACCAGTCACCACATAGGATTCGCTGAATCCATGCAGGACGTTAAGGGGACCTTGCAATTTCTGGCCAGATCCCTGTGAATAAGTAAATTGCAGAGGGTTGCTGACCTTGCAAACTGCCTGCTACATCTTGGCCTTCTTTCTGGATTCTCAGAAGCACTTGTTAACTGTGGGAGTTTTGCTTCCACACTCAGGGTGAGCCACAGCATTTCTTTCATTAAATAAATCTTTAACTCTTCTCACTTAAGTATTCACAGCATCTTTAGGACTCCATAAACTCCTTGGTGCAAGTGATGGAGTTATATAATCAAAGAAACCTGTTATTGAGTGTAATAGGTCAGGGGGGTCTCATAATGGGGTAGGAGAGATGTGAGCTTTGAGCACTCAAACTGTGGTTTATCGAAGCAATACTCGCGTCCAGAGCTTCTTAAACTTTTTCTACTCTTGACCCCTTTTCTAAGCGCTGGAGTTTTTTTGTTTGTTTTGTTTTGTTTTGTTTTGGTGTCGAGTGGCCTGAGGGCATGCACAGTGCAAAACGTGCAAGCTTTGTATTCAGAACCAAGGCTGCTTTGAAGTTGTACTGGCAAGTGCTGCCAGAAACATCTTGGATTGATTACACTTTTGATTTTTAATTAATTTTTGGTCGTTGTGTGTTTCAGAAACCTTTCACTGTTGTCACATTTTTCAAGACCCCATATGGGGTTTTGATCCACAGTTTAAGAAATGCTGCTTTAGTCTAGGGGAAAGGTTTGTTTTGGTTTGCTTGGCTACTTATATAGTTAAAAGACAGCCTTTTATAAGTTTCTAATAGTTTAAGAGGTTTTAGATTAGCAAAAAATACCTCATACTTTAAAAGTCTACTGAATGTCTGGAGTAAATTTGTGGTCACTCATCTGATTCAAATGTTTGAATTGTGACCTCCAATATTCAATACTTTGTCCAAGAATTCCAGTAGTTTAAAGGTAAATTCAATTCCATTAAAAAAGTTAGCCTGAATGACAGGGTTTTGAAAACTGGAGAGTAAAGTTTTAGCTGAAGCTGCTGAGAAGGAACTACTTGGTGGGAGTAGGGGGAGGAAGGAAAGTCCTCAGCTTCAGTTTTGGTCAGGTCTCCTTTCTTGCCCCTTCTTCTGACTAGGAAAAAACCTTGACAGCTTTGAAAGGTTTAAAGAATGTTTAGGACAGCTAGGTAGCACAGTGGATAGAGTACCAGCTCTGGAGTCATGAGGACCTGAGATCAAATCAGGCCTCAGACACTTGACACTTACTAGCTGTGTGACCTTGGGCAAGTTACTTAAACCCAATTGCCTCATCCCCACCCCCCCCAAAAATGTTTAAAGTTCCCAACTTCCCATCAGTGTCCTAGGTTTCATACCACTAGAACGGCAGTGACTTCTATTTTCCCATTGGTGTCCTAACACCTGGATCAGCAGTAGTATCTGCATTGGGATTAAAGGACAGATTGGATTAATTGATTCTCAATAATCTTGAAGTGTGTGGAGGGTGGGGATGGGGATACACTGGTAGGGGCTCAAGCCAATGGCACTAGAGAACCACCCTTGACTCCTCAGGGCTACCCCTAGAACATGAGATGTGGCCAGCCTAGGTCTGGGAATCTAATTTGTGTGTGAAGATACCTCAGAGCTTACATGGACTACAATACAAATATAAACAAAGAAGTTTGGGAGGGAGGGAATTAGTATTTGGAGGGATCAGGAAAGTTTCATATAAAAGATGGCATTTCAGCTGCATCTTAAAGGGTATAGAGAGGGAATTTATGAGTTGAAGTAATGAGTGCATTACGAAATGGAGTATTATGAGTGAGAAATAGAGAAGGCACGACTGTGTAGCAAAGACTGCAGTAGTGAGACTTGAGGCAATAATTTAGGTGAGAATCAATGAGAGCCTGAAATAATGTGGTAGCTGTATGAGTGGAAAGAAGGAGTCAGTAGGGAAAGAAATTACGAGGTAAAAATGGCAAGATTTGGCAACTGTTTGAATATTTGGGATGAAGAGAGAGTCAGGATAATGCCAAAATTATGAACCAGAGACACTGGAAGGATGGTGGTGCTTTTGACAGAAATGAGGAAGTTTGGAAGAGGTAAAGGTTTAGGGAAAAAGAAAATGAGTTCAGTTTTGGACATACATTTAAGATGTTTCTGGGATGTGCAGTTTAAAATGTCTGTTAGGCAATCTGTTATCAAAGACTGAAGTTCAAGGAAGAGACTGAACCTGGATATATAGCTCTAGGTGTTATCTACATAGAGATGATAGTAGACTAATAAAGGCTTATTTATTTATTGATCTATCCATTACCTAAGTACACACAACTCTAGAAGATATTAAAGGAAGGGATTGATTTATTGGATAAGTAGCTGATAGAAAAATTCCTTTACTCTTTGTTTTAACTTTTTTTGTGTGTAAAACTTTCGCCAGTTACATAAGGAGTCCCACTATTTTTATGTGGGGTGAGATGGGGTGGATGGGTAGTATTTATTAAATTTTATTTTTACGTATCAGCTCAACATGAACAGACAAAGGGATGAATTTTGAATACAAAGAATTCTAGAGGACCCCAGCTACCTGGGTTATATTTTTTCTCTCCCTCACATTTCCTGGAGATGTTCATGATCGGGGAAATAACTCAAAGGAGAAGTAGGTATCTCTTGTTCAGTCATTCAGTCTTGTCTGACTTTTCATGACTCCGTGTGGGGTTTTCTTGTCAAAGATACCTGAGTGGTTTGCTTGCTATTTTTTCTCCAGTAGCTATAGGCAGAGGTAAAAATACAGTGGAATCTGCTAAGAAGCCATGCACATGCAGCATTCCCAAAACTTGAGAAGCCTTCGCCAAAGCTTTGGTTGGCATTCTAGGTTCCCTGCTCAATATAAGAGAGACACCAAATTTAACCAGCACTGACATTTTCATTCATTGAGAGCTCAATTTGGTGAAAGTGATGATAATCTTTTCTTTTATCACCTGAATGGCTGTGTTTTTTTTTTCCCCAGTAGATAAGTTAGGGAACTTCTCCTACCATCTGTTTTTGGTTTTAATGTATCTAATATATTTCTGAAATTCCTTGCAGGAACTAGGGGTGTTTAGTTCCCCAACTGGCCATACTCATAAAAACAGACTTGCAGTTGGTTAAAGATATCCATTTGTAATCTGACTTTTTAAGGCAAATAATATACTTGGAATTTTGGTTTCACATTTATTAATCTTAGGTCAAATGCTTGTAGTAGTTGTCAATTAAAGGTACAGTCATACAAATTCCATGGAGGACTATTCATATTTCTTCTCTTTGCATACTTTAAGCTTCATCTAGATTGACTTAGTTGCTGTTTTCTATATACAACATTCTAGCTCTTACCTCTGTACTCATCTACAGATCAGCTTGTTTCCCAGACCTGGAATATTCTAGCCCCCCTCACCTCTGCCTCTTGGGATTCCCTAGTGCCCATCATGGCTCAGTTGAAGTACCACCTCCTACATAAGGTCCTTCCTGATAACTGTCCCCCTAACTCCCAATTACTTTCTCTTTACTTATTTATTTTATATGTACTTATTTATGTGCATTGTCCTCCTCTCCCATAGAAAATAAGCTATTTGTGGGCATTAATCATTTTAACTTTTGTCTTTTTATACTAGGTGCGTGGCACAGTGTCATGTAGTAGTAATAAATGCTTAGTAAATTGTACTAAATTCATTGTCCAAGTACATGAATAGATCACACTGTAACCAAAATACATGACCAGTCTAAAATATTTTTTACTACAAATTTCGATGATACCCTTTACATTCTTCCTGAAAAATTCCTTGCTTATAATTTGTTGTGGACTACATAACCAGTCCACATATCACACCATTGACTTTTAGGTGATCTTCAGTTTCAGACAACCAAAGAAATCAAAGACGATGTTCTATAAATTGTGGCCACACAAAATCATTGGAAAAATGGCTTTGGTTCAGACTATTGATTTAATTAGTATTGGGAACTTAGGGGGTGGAAATCCCCTATATCAATGCTAACTGACAAGTCATCTGGGCCCTGAGAGGTTAAAGAACTCACTTATATAACTTGTTTGTGTCACAATCAGGAATTCAGCTCAGGTTTTCCTGATGCCAAGGCTAGCCCTTTAATTACTGTACAGCACTGCTTCTCTCAGGAAGAACATTGTGTTAAAAAGATGGAATGTTTTTTTTCCCCCAGGAGAAATTTGGGGTCCTTAAAAGGTCCTGAAAGAATTTAGCCAACTCTCCTCCTGCTCACTCTGGCTCCAACTCATTTTTCATATTTCATTCATTTTCATTGCCTATGATGCGCACGCATGTGCGCGTGCGTGCACACACACACACCCCAACACACTCCTGCATAGATGTATATATATGTACATGTATATGTATATGCGAGAGTGTGCTGGTAACTGTTTTACAACTGGCACTCTGAAAAAATATATGCATGATACACTAATAAGATTAATTGCATGATTATTTTCTCCATCACTTTCTTAACCTGACAATCAACAAAACAATAAATCAAGTCCTGATTTGTAGCATTTGACAATTTCTGAATTGTAAATTCTACACTGAAAATTTAACAATCCATTTTTTCAGGGCAATTTGAGCTAGCTCCAGCACACCTCTGTATGCATGTGTGTATGTATATATGTGTGTATATAGATATACATATTATATATATATACATGTATACACATATATACATGTATAGGGTATAGGCAGACAATACATAGGTTTGTGTATATATATTTTCTCTCTCTCTCACACACACACAAGCACACGCACACACACGTATGGGTAGACAGGCTGTATCGGTTGTCTATCCTCATAGTCTGGACAACAGGTATTCTTCATCTGCTTTGTTTTTCCTAGGAATAGAGAAAATAATAACTACAGATCTTACTAGACTATACAACATTCCAGTGTTTGACACAATCAATAAAATGTCCTTTATAATTGGGGGCCTCTGGAAGATTTCACTTTCTCTTGGGAATCCCTTTTCTATTTAGATTCTGCATTGGACATCTCTCATGTCAATGGTAAACAACATTGGTGGGCATTCATCATATTTATTCATTGCTTAACATTACTGATCAAGAATTATTGAATGAGGTTACCTCATTCATGCATGATATAACATATGTATAATTTTGACATATGCATGTAAGAAACCTTATTGAATGATTGCCTTTAAGGAAGTGTTTTGACCTCCTAAATCAAACATTCTTAAAGCTAACAAATAACAAGCACAGAGGGATTTTTAATTTTCTATGTCTCTTAGCCAATTGTGTTATGGCAAAGATATTGCTGCTATGGAATATCACTTTTGAAAACCTGCTGATTTCCTTCTAATACCTTCACCAAGGAAACCCTCAATGCATCCTTTATCTTCATAAATCTTTTTATTTTTTTTTTTTTTACAAATGGGAAAGTAGTTATAGGGTCTAGAAGTTATAGGTGGATAGTCTCTTGGTTGACTTTCTTAAAATAAAGCCTGATTTCCCTCCCCCATCCCCATGCTTTCTGGTATCTTCCCCTCCTTCAAATATCTTGAGAATCAGTCCCTTAAAGTCTTAAAAATCATGTAATCTCCAACATAGACCTTTTTTGTCACACTTGGTCTAGTCATTTTTTCCCCCCGTCTTTGTTTCCATCAATACTGCTTTCACTTCCTCAGGAATCATATCTGGGATTGTGATTCCCCTTGGCCATGATGGAGAAAAGAGTCTGTCATAAAAATCTTTTCATACAAAAATGTTTCCATCTTTATTTGTATATTGTTCTCCTTTCAGTCAGTTCCTTAATTGCCTTTGGGATGATTTTGCTTAATTGGGTCTCTTGCCAAGTGTTTTTTGAACTTGTTTTCCTTCCATAATTTCTCAATACTTTATTTGGCAATACACTTACAGTCTTCTATCATTCTTCCCTGTAAGATTTTACAAACGAATTCAAATTATATACTGAAGTGTTTTTTTGGCTGTCATATCTCTCTCCTTGGTGTGTGAGTCCAATGTTTGTTGGCTAAGATAATTTTTAGGTATTTTTAATCTACTCAACATGGCATTTTATTTACAAAAAAAAGTTAAAAGTTTTCAAGAAATTAGTGTAATCAATAGTTATATCCTTTCCTCCATCCATTTACCATTGTGTTGGTGTCTATAACTTGTTTAAATAATTAAGGTTGGAGTTGTTTTAATTGTACACTATATATATTTGCCCATACTTATTCTTTCTTCTAGTTTTGTAGTAGTTTTTAATCTTTATTCAGATAAGTTACGGTCTGACTGTAAATGGCTAATTCATGAACAACTCACACATCAGTAATTCCATTTCCTCTCTTTAAAATATAATACATTTCTTTTTTTTTTGGGTGATGTTATTTAATGCATGCTATGGCCAATGCCTCCCATTTCTTTTACTGGAAAAGTTTATTCATAATATATAGTTATAAAGCTTATACATAGCATACAAATTGAAGGCCTCTTTTATTCCTCATTCCTGAACCAGATTTTTCTGACATTCTTTTAGTTGCCATTTTTATATAGGCTCACCTTTCTATGCTGGTGACTGAGTAACAAAGTATATGTTGATTTAATTAAAGTGTTTTGTTAGGTCCTTCCAAAAATTTCTCTGCCTCTTCTGCCTCTGCATCATATGTTGGTTGTATAAGCTGCAATTATTTTTATGGTGGTATTTTTGAAAATACTTACCAGGAGAACACTGTAATATGAGATGACTAAATCCTCTATGAAATGATGTTTCATCACAGAATAATGAGTTTGAGAGTTGGTAGGTATGTTGGTAGCCATCCAAAACAAACCACACAAGAAAAGAAATCTCAAGTATGACATACCTGACAAGTGTTTGTCCATCCCCCACTTTAAGACTTCCAAGGAGAGGGAAAACCACCTTTGACTGTCCAATCCACTTTTGGACAGCTCTAACTGTTAGGAAGTCTTCCTTTGTCGTCTGAGGTCAGGAAGACCTGAGTTTGAATCCAGCCTCAGACTCTTAACAAACTCTGTGATGCTGGACAAGTCACAACCTCTCTCAGCTTCAGTTTCTCATTTGTAAAATGGGAATAAGATAATACCTACTTCACAGGGTTGCTGTGCAAATGAGATAAAACATGTAAAGCACTTTGATTAAATGAGATAAAACATGTAAAGCACTTTGCAAACCTTAAAGTGCTTTAAAATTCTACTTATAATTATGATAAAAACCAATTCCACCAAATCCTTTATTTGTTTAATTTTGGTCTCAGTAACTTTGGTGCCTGGCACAGTGACTCGCACGTAGTAGGGCTTAATAATTGCTTATTGATTGATTCCATTTAGTGTACTTTGTTTTATACCTGTTTTGTGCAATTAGCTTGAATTCTTGGGTATTGTTCTTCCCAGATTACTCATCACAGCATGAAGATAACCCCAGGTTTGCTAAGGCTATGCGAAAGAATCCAAGCTAGAAAAACTTTGAGTAGGTGCTTCTAGTGTCATAATATATGCTTGCTCAGTGTCTGCTATTTTATCCTGCCAGGTGATTTTTCAGAATCTTCCTAAGACAATTCAAATGGAAGTGATTCACTTTCCTGGCATGGCACTAGTATACTGTCCAGATTTCACAGGCATACAACAATGAGGTCAGCACAATGTTTCTGTAGACCTTCAGTTTGGTAGTCAGTCTAATACTTCTTTTCTCCTATGCTTTCCTTCTGAGCCTCCCAAACACTGAGCTGAGTCTGGCAATGTGTGTGTCAACCTCATTATCAATGTGTACATCCCTGGAAAGTATACTGCCAAGATAAGTGAACTTATCCGCAGCATTCAAAACTTCTCCATTGTTCGAATGCAAAATGTACACTTGCCAAAAAGACTATTTTATGGAGAACTCATACAGGGCAAGCGTTCACATGACGGTCAGAGGAAGAGATACAAGGACCCTCTCAGGTCTCTTTTAAGAACTTTGGAATTGATTGTGTGACATGGGAGACACTGGCACAGGACCACTAAGCACGGTGTGCCAAATTCAGAGAAGGCGCTGTCCTTTATGAGCAAAGCAGGATTGAAACAGCTCAAAGGAAAGGCAGGATGGGCAAATTTAGAGAAACCACCCCAAATGTTCACATGGACTAACTGTGCCTGGGTGGTAGAGCATTCAGAGCTCGTATTGTTCTGATCAGCCACAGTAGGACACAGTGAAACTTGACTCTAGCATAGTGATGTCATTTTGGTCCTCTTCAAGAACGAAGGCCAACAACCAACCAACCAGTGCTTGCTATCTAGCCAAGTGTGGAGAGCATGAATGCTGATTTGGTTGTAGTGTGATTAATTTTTTGTTCACATAAAATCTCAAAGACCATCCGCTAAGCTTTAGAGGTAGTAATACATATCAATGGACAGAGTATCCACTTTCATAAAATCATTGACCTTGGAAATGTTGTATTTATGCAAAAATATTTGGCATCCTCTTCAATTTTATGGGCAGGTTCATCCCACTGCCATTCACAGTTGTGATTGCTAACTGTATATTTCCTTCCATCCTAGTCCCTTACACTTTTCTTTCTCTTTTCCCTCCTGTCCCCTCTTTAAAGACCGTTTTGCTTTTTAAAGTCTCTAAAATCTGTTTCACTTCTGATTATTGTCTTGCTTAATCTATTTTTCCTCTTATTCCCTCCCTTCCCTTTTCCTCTTTCCCTCCTGCTTCCTTATTGGGTAAGAGGAATTTCTGTACTCAACTGTGTGTATGTGTATTCTTTCTTCCTTTATCCGGTTCAGATGAGAGTGAGGTTCAAGTATTCCCTGCTCCCCTCCCCTCCCCCACCCTCTCTGTTATATAAACTTTTGTTAGTGTCCTCCATTTATGTGAGATGACTTTCTCCATTCTTCTTTTCTCCTCCCACCTCTCTCAATGTATTCCTCTCCTTTACCCCTCCATTCTTCTTTTGAAATCATCTAAATATAGTAGAATCACATCAAACCCTCTGTCTAATTAGATTCCCTCTAGGATGATTGGTGGTGATGAAGTGCTGATTAGTTACATGTATCCTTTCCCCATATCAGAACATAAACAGCTTAACCTTGTTTAGTCCCTTATGATTTCTCACTCATGTTGCCATTTAATGCTTCTCTTGAGTCCCATATTAATATGTCAAATTTTCACTCAGTTCTAGACTTTTCATCAGGAATGCTTGAAAGTCCTCTATTTTACTAAAAATCCATCTTTCTTCTGTAGGATTTTACTCAGTTTTTCTAGATAGGTTATTCTTGGTTGTAAGCCTTCTGGGATATCACATTCTACTCCCTCTGTTTTTTATGGTGGTGGCTGCTAAATCTTGTGATAACTTTACTGTGGCTTTAGGTACTTGAATTCCTTCTTTCTGGGATGGTTGCAGTATTTTTTCCCCTTTGACCTTAGAATTTTGGTGATAATATTTTTAGTATTTTTAATTTGGTATTTCTTTCAGGAGGTGACCAATGGATTTTTTCAGTGTTGACTTTGTCCTCTGGTTCTAAGATATCTGGGTAGTTTTATAGCTTCTTGAAATATGATATCTTGGCTCTTTTTTGTTCATGATTTTCAGGTAGTCCAATGATTCTTCAGTTATCTCTCTTCAATCTGTTTTCTAGTTGAGTTGTTTTTCCTATATATATTTCATATTTTCTATTTTTCAGTATTTTGACTTTGATTTGTTATTTCTTGCTATCTCATAGAATCAATAGCTTCTGTCTGACCAATTCTAATTTTCAAGGAGTTGTTTTCTTCAATAAGGTCTTATGTCTTTTCTTAAATCAAGCTGTTAATTCTCTTGAAATATTTTTCTTCCATAGTTTTCATTTTTTTTAATTAAAAAAAGATTTTGTAAATCTTTTGGGAATTCTTGTTGGGCTTGTGTCCAATTTTCATTTTAATTTGAGGCTTTGCTAGTAGATTTACTCTCTTCTGTGTGTTTGTATCGTGAGCTCTCCTGTCACCATAGTAGCTCTTTATGGTTGGATTCTTTTTTTTGTTTGTTTCTTTGTTTGCTCATTCTTTTAGTCTCCTTTTTGACTTTGGACATTATGTTAGTGCTGGATTCTGCACATTTCTGGGATGGGGGAAGAATATCTTTTTTCCTCTTAAACTTTCCACTGTTTTTCACAGCTCAAGCTGAGAGCCTGCAAGTTTTCAGTGCTCTCAAAGTGATATAATCTGGGGAGAAGTCTATTTACTGTCCTTCTGGTCTGAGGCCTATAAATTCTTAACCCAGATTTGGAACTATTGGCTTGTGCATGGTTGAGTTTTGGTAGACTGCTTCTGGACTCAATTGCCATTAGCTCACCGGGAGGTTCTGTAGGTTCAGAACAACTGACATGCTGGCTTCCCTTTGGTATGAGACTCTTGCCCTAATTATTCTACTGCAGGCTTAGATGCTGGGTTAGAGGCTAGAACTCATTGCATTTTCATTGGCTTTTCCTGATACCTGGAATTCTCTCCTTTTTCATCTATGCCTCCTGGCTTCCTTCAAATCCCAGTTAAAATCCTGCCTCCTACAGGAAGCCTTTCTTCTCCATTAATGGGATACCCTTAATGCTAATGCATTCCCTCTGATTATCTTCAATCTATCCTATATACATCTTGTTTGTACCTAACTGTTTACATGTTTTCTCTCTCATTAGAATGTAATTTCCTTGAGGGCAGACACTATTTTTGCTTTTTTTTTTTAATCCCCACATCTTAGTACAGTGCCTGGCATTTAGTAGGTGCTTAATACATGCTCGTTGACCTGCTTGACTCATGGGAAAATAAAAGCAAACATTCAATACATACCTCATGTAGGGATAGATACTGGTCTCTCAGAGGTTGGTTTGAGGCTTTATTTTCCTCATCCTGTTTTAAGTAAAGTATAAAGGCAGCCATTATTTACCCAGTGATTCTAGGCCTCTAAGAAGTAAGCTTATTAAAATTAGGTTATGTGAGAAGTCCTAGCTGAGTTAAAGCCTAAAGGAGGCTCTAAGCTCTCTTCCTTGGAATCCCCCATCAGATTCAATAGAATGCTTTGTGTGCATGACATGCTGACTCCAACTGTTGGTTGCCTTTTTTGTTAGGAATGAAGCTTCAAACTCCCTTGCCTTCATCTTCAATTTGTCCAAAATGAACCCTTTCCTCTTTAATATATTCAAATCCTTTCTTTTCCTTCCCTTCTTTCAAGGTCCCCCCTTAGGTGCCACTTTCTGCCTGAAGTTATCAGCTAGAAGGAGTCTCCTCCCTGTCAATATCTCATTTTGTTTTACTTGAACTTATCCAATTTTGATTTATATTATAGTTATCTGAGGTATAGCAGGGTGTAGCATATAGAGTTCTGTACTTGAAGTCAGGAAGATTTGTGTTCAGAACTGCCTCTGATGCTAATCATTTCAAATCATTGTGCCTCAAGCAAGTGTCTAGAACCTATGTGTCAGGTCATAGTCTGATTGGAAACTACACATATTGGTGGAGGGAGCCTCCATACCATGAATTACATATACTATCAAAAGTCTCAGATGCTTCAGGTGACTAAAGAGTTTCCTGAGGGCACTGAGAAGTTACATACTTAGAGGTTGTTGTTCAGTCATTTTTAGTCATGTCCAATTCTTCCTGACCCCATTTAGGGGTTTTCTTAGCAAAGATACTGGATTGGTTTGCTATTTCCTTCTCCAGCTCATTTTATAGATGAGGAAACTAAAGCAACTGGGTTAAATGTCTTGCCCAGGGTCACACAGCCAATAAGTGTCTGAGGCCAGATTTGAACACAGGAAGATGAGTCTTCCTGACTCCAAGCCTGGCATTCTATCCATTGTGCCAACTAGCTGCCCCTTAAGTGAGTTGCCCATGGTTGAGGCAACTAGGTGGATAGAGTGCCAAGCCTGGAATCAGGAAAACCTGAGTTCAAATCTAGTATCAGAAACTTACTAGCTGGGTGACCCTGGGCAAGTCACTTAACCCTTGTCTGCCTCATTTTCCTTAATAGCGCCTACCTTACAGCGTTGTTGTAAGGATCAAATGAGATATTTGTAAAGTGCTTAGCACAGTTCCTGGTACATGGTAGGCACTCAATAAATGGTTATTTCTTTTTTCCTTGCCAGGTTACATAGTCAGTATGTATCAGAGTCAGGACTTGAATCCAAGTCTTTCTGAATCTGAGGCTGGCTTTCTAAATGCAAGCCAGGCTGCCTCTCAGTACCCTATTGAGGGCTTAATAGATTTTGAATTGAATTGAATGAGCTAGAAAACCTGGACCAATAAACGACCTTTCTGGAAGACTTTATTTTGTAGAACATGAGGTCAAAACTGAACTCTTCTAGGTTGTCATGGAATTTTAGGGCTGAAAGTTATCTGAGATATTAATTGGCTCAACCCTTTGATTTTATAGACTAGCAAAATAAGGAACCAACGGATTAGGTGACTTGCCTAAGGTTGTATGGATAAATAGTAGCAGAGCTATCTGGCAGTCATTTTCTATTTCTGACGATCTCTACGTACCCATAGTCCGCTTCCATAATCAAAGAAAGGCTCAGGAAAATGAGCCAGTGTATCCAGCTAAACCTTTGATTTTTTTTTCAAACACTGGTTTCCCTATCTCACCCAGGTTGGAAATGTAGGGGTTACTCAGATGATTAGACAGCTAGGTGGTACAATGGTTAGAGCACTGGGCTTGGAATCAGGAAGACTCATCTTCATGTGTTCAAATCTGCCTCAGATACTTAATAGCTGTATGACCCTGGGCAAGTCACTTAATTCTGTTTTCCTCAATTTCTTCATCTGTAAAATGAGCTAGAGAAGGAAATGGCAAACCATTCCAGTATCTTTGCCAAGAAAACTCCAACTGGGGTCATGAAGAATCCGACACAACTGAAAAATGACTGAACAACTACAAATAACTCATATGATCACCTAGTCCTATTCTGATCAGACTGCGTGTGTCTTTTAAACCTGGGCTAGTTTTCTCCTTCTTATGTAAACTGGTGGCCCCCAGTTCTCAGAGGTTAACTATGTTAATGCTAAACTTAGTATTGACACTTTACTGGCTTAGCTTACTGCAATTTAGAACTTCAGAGTCCGAGAAATTAGCAGTCCTCAGCCTCCCTGGTAGCAGGGATTATACAGGTATGTGCCCCCAGGCCCAGTGCTTTAAATCCTTATAAATGGGCAAAGAAGTGAAATTGGGAGAGCTAAGGATGCTTTGATGATACTGGTGGTATGATGAGGTAGTACTGACCTTTCAGTAACTGCAAAGACCATTTGCAAAGACCACAGGACTACTCTTTTAGGAAGACAACTGCAAAATTACCTCTATCTAGTATAACAGGGGGAGAAAATAATATAAGCCATTGATTTATAACTTCAGTTTTTTGAGTCATCTAGTGTTCAGGCCTGTGTGTTTAAAGTGAAACAACAGAAATCACTACCATTCTCTTAGCAGACTATGAAAACAAACACAAAAGGCTATGTCTGTGAGATTTTTCAGGGAAGCAGGATTTGAGATTGCTGCTGTGGTGGATCTGTATCTTTTAGAAATACAGCCTGCATTATATGTTGGGGGTTGCTCTAGATCCATGAATTCAGCCAGACTTGCAAAAAAGAGAAGGAATTGCATTACTTGTAAAATAATCTAAGTCCTTGCAAAAGCCCTTATTCAGAGTAGCATGAGATGCACTTGATAGAGATCTTATCTACTTGAAGAACGGGCATTTTATATGAAAAAATGTGACAGAACATTGATTAGAGAATTGCAGCAGAAGGTTCTTTTGAGAGAGAGAGACAGGACATAACTTCTTTTTTCATCTACCAAACCAGCCAGAGAAAAGCAGAGGCTCATGAAAGGGCCCCAGTGATTTTATATAATAAATAATTAAATCACTTGCATGCTAAACAATGAAAGCCTGAAAGGGACTAATCTTTTAAAAAAACTCCCTATTGGAAGCTCAAATGGAAAGGAAATGATTCACCTGGAAAGTGCTGAATAAAGGAGAGAGTTATGGAGATGGCACAACAGGAGCATTCAGGGTTCAAATATTAATGAAGTAACTCACTTTGGTTGGGAAGAAAATATGTATTTCTCTACCTATAAAGATGCATGACTTAAAAGGATTTCACTCTCCAGATTAAAGTTATTTTACTGCAGTAAGGCACATTGCCCCCAAAACACATAGAGTAATTTTTATCTGACTTCTCAAGTTTCATCTCCCAGATCTTAAGTTTGGAAGTATAAATTGGTGGGAAATAACCAATGTCTAGTATTACATATATTATCATATTTGGTCCACACAAAGTCCTGTTACATGTCAGGAAGGCCCTAGCATTTCCAATTTATAGCTGGTTCAAAGAAGGTTCAGTCACTCACCCAACATCATACAAAGTGAGTGATAGCAGATTTGAGCTTTCAGAGTCCAGGCTTAGTACTATTTTCACCATACCATAGAATTCCTGCATATCTTGGGGTCATTATAGAAACACATGGGCCTATTTCCCATTATTACTCTGGGTGTTGCACCCACATGGTCTGGACTTTCAAGGTCATTCCTTGTTTTGAAAAGTGGGCTTTCACTATGGTTTCAGTTGTTTCAGAGAATATGGCAATCATAACTGTGGGAGCTCAAGATGGACCTCTGTACATGGGCCTCTGTGGGATTTTGTTTGTTTTTGCTCCAGACCTGTGATTTCTTTAGTGTAGGGGTCTCCTAGTGTGGACATCCATCCATTGAAGCAGATAAGGAGCTCTTCCAGGGGTATTGTGAGGCTTACAGGAGAGAATGAATGTGAAGCACTTTGTAAACCTTAAAGGACTATATAAATACTAGCTGTCGTTGTCATCATCATCATCCTCAGCAGCACAAGCAGCAGTAGCAGTAGCCTACAGTCACCAGGCCTCTAGTAGGGTAATGATTTTGTTTCTTGAGTCTTCTACTGCCTTGGTGAGCTCAACCAACATTTATAATATACAGTACTGTAGAGCATAGCATAGCGCCATTTTGTTGTCATTCTGTAGTTTCAATCTTATTCTACTCTTTATGACCCCATTTGGAGTTTTCTTGGCAAAGATACTGGAGTGGTTTGCCATTTCCTTCTCCAGCTCATTTGACAGATGAGGAAACTGAGATAACAGGTTTAAGTGACTTGCCCAGGGTTACATGACTAGTAAGTGTCCTAGGCCAAATTTAAACTCATATCTTCCTGACTTCAGGCCCAGTAGTCTATCCACTGAGCCATCTAGGTGCCTCAGTATAGGTCTGATAGATGTTTAACAACTGGCACTAGGGAAAAAGGTATGCACAAACACTTTTTAAATTTAATCTGTATTATTAACACTTTCTTAAATTAAGACAATCCCCAGAGCAATAAAGCAAATACTGATTTGCAGAGATTACAATTTCTGAAATGTAAATGCTCACACTAAAAATTTAACAATTATTGTTCTCCCTTGAATTGGTGCAAGTGCACTCCTGAAAACCCTTCTTTACCTTGTGCTTTTTGAGAGTTGCCTGGGGATGGTGAGAGGTGACGTGACTTGGCCAGGGTTACACAGGTTGTCCATGTTAGAGGTAGGCCTTGTACCCAGGTCTTTCTGACTCTAGTGATAGTCCTGTACCTGAGAGGGCCTCAGAGTCAAGAAGACTTAGGTACAAGTCCTGCCTCTGACATGTATCACCTGTGTGATTCTGGTCAAGTCAATTCACATCCCTGAGCTTCAATATTCTCAGCTGTAAAAAAGAGAGAGGCAATGTGACATAG
>NW_020947390.1:5478876-5488524 GCF_900497805.2 Vombatus ursinus
TCCTTCCTTCCTTCCTTCCTTCCTTCCTTCCCTTCCTTTCCTTCCTTTCCTTCCTTCCTTTCTTCCTTTCTTGTCTTATCTCTCATAGGGACTGACTTTGTGACTCTGGGCAAGTCTCAACATCTCAGGCAACTCTCTAAGACTAGAAATGAAAGGGAAAGCATTTATCTCCCAGGTAGAGAGAATTTTCTCATTGGAACTACTTACATTTAAAAATCACTTAAACTGTTTACACTTAAAATCTCTGAGTCTGGTAAAAAAATGGGTTTAATAATACTTGTACCACCACCTTAGGGTTGTCAGAAAGGAAGCACTTGGGGAACCTGAAAGTGCTGATTAAATGTGAGCTGTTGCTATGATCTCACATGGCAATACTATAGCATTACCCTCTAAAACTGAAATGATAGTCTTCCACATCATCTCATCTGGGCAGCACTGTTGGCTGTGTTTTCAGAAATAAGGCTAGGCAGAGATCAGTTGGTTATCCTATTTCAGGGATGACCTAAAATTGGAGGCAGAATTGGGATGATTCTCAGATGTTTGAAAGGAAATGGGCAAGAACCAAGCTGTTTTCCTCAGGAACAAGGACCCTTGTCATTTGTATTGTTAGAGGATTGTGAGATGGAAATACTAGCTTCATTAGTCCTCAGTAAGGGAGAAGGGGGTAAAAATTAGTTAATCAATTAGAACTTTGTTTTCTAACAGCTGATTATAATTATCCGGATAAGTATGGCTGATTGAAATTATTCACAGTTGAAACCCAGAGAGCCAGTCTGCTTTTCAAATAGAAATCAAACTAAATGCTTGGTATAATAAAAAATACAATCAAATGGAATTCAGGAGAGGAGAGGTTCTAGTTTTGGCTCTCCTACTAACTACCTGTGTTACCTCGGGCAAGTTATTTAATTGCTCTGGCCCTCAGTTGCCTCATCTGTAAAAGGAAGGAATTTGACTAGACAATCATTAATATCCCTTCTTGTCTGATGATTTTCTGCTTCTATATGGCAAAGACTTAATAAGACTTTCATTAGGTTTGTAGGACTTGAATTGTATTAGTGTTTATTTAATTAATTCTTGCAGTCAACATTCTCTCTTTACCCCTGGAAACAAGAAAATATAGAGTCATTTTCAAGTCCATGGCAATGGAAATATATACATGAAAAGGTTTGCAACTACCACTTATTTTAAGGTTCAGCAAAATTGCATGAGAGTTTGTGCTTTGTGGAAGATGGTTATAGGGACCAAACACCCTAGGTTTTCCAGTCAGGATCACATCATTTTAATGAAGGATGACTTTTAATGAGACATTGTGAAAGCAATAACCCTTGTTAGACTACTCATCCTGATTTTGGGTATGGAAAATATAGTGACTATATAAATGAGACATGCTTGTGATCAGTGATGAAAACTGACTGACATTTGAGGGGCTGTACTTTAAAAATTTTATAGGCTAAAGAGGTGTTACTTTGTTCATATAGAAGATGTGTTTGTTGACTCTCTCATATTACTTGAGGCTGAAAGAAAAGGTCATACACTGGAAAAAATTATCTGGGCTACGTTTCCCAAAAAACTGGGCATGAGCTTGCAGCATGGTAATATCATCATATACAGACTCTTGCTGGGTAAGAATACTCAGAAAAGTATAAAATGTTTCAGAAGAATCTTTCTTCCAAAAAAAAACCCAAAGAAAATCTGAGTAGAAAAGAAAAGGGCAGAAGCAAAGATAGCCATATGGAGAGAAAGCAAGCAGCATAGATCTGGTCACCAACACCAGTATCTCATCTGGACCATGATGGAAGGAAGAATTATGGCAAGAGGTTTCAGCGTTAACATAAGGAGTCAGCACTCTATGGTCTGACACACTGAGATTGAAGGGGAAGCTAATTAGGCAAATAGCTTCAGACTCTGTCTCAACATCTTGGCCATAAATTTAATGTAATGATACCCCTCTTCCACCATGTTGGGGACACAGACGGATTAAGATGAATGTTGACTAGTATTTTCCCAGAGGCACAGTAATTTGTATATGGGTGCTGGGAATGTTTATTAACTGATTCAATTTATTGTCACTTATCTTGTTATTTTGTTTTAATTAAATGGAATTTGCTTTTGGATTCATATATCAGTTGGTATGGTCTGGCATAGGGACCTATTGGTGGGGGCTTCTGCTATAGTTTTAAATAGATGGTAACCCAAACTGTACCCTGAACTTTGAGGTGCAACACATCTAAAATCTTAACAAAGGCCTTCCCTTTTATTGTCTGCCTCCTAGGCTAGTCAATGGCTTGTCATTTGAGATAGCAGATTTTGAGTTTCTGGATTTTCATGAGTACACTGGAAGAATTATCCAGTATTTTCTTACAGAATGTAATTGGAGTTTATGATTGAATGATATAGGGAAAAACACCAGCCACACGCTGCTTGAAATCTTCTCTTGATTTTGTCACATTGACTAAATTTCTGCAAATTAAAGATTCATTTGGGTTAATAAGACTCTGATTTTTAGATTGCAAATACTCTAGGGAAATCATGTCCATACCTTTAGCTGAATTAGTTGGAACAGGTTTGCTTTTTCTCAACTCTCTGGAGGCGGAAAATTGAGGCAAAGAGATTTTCAGTGCAATTGGGGTAGAGAAAAAAGACCCCATTTCAAAGGAACATAGAGAACTATGGGACAATGTGGCCTGAAGTGTGCATGTGTGGAGTGCTTTGGCCATCTGGAGGGCAGCATGAAGGCAATTATGAGGCAGAAGAAAGAGCACAGAAATGGAGACAGAAAAGAACTAAAGACAAAATTTAACTAGCTGAAATGTTATCTAGGCTAGACTGCATTATCCTGAAAGTCAATGTATTTAAAAAAATCCCCCTGCCCCTTCCAGCTCTTTTCACTGGATGTCTGGTGCACAAGAAATTGAGGCCCAACATTTACAGAGCTGACTATATAACTAGGAGTTTAGGGAAGGAGTGAGGGAATTACATTTTAAAAAAAGTAAATTTTAAATATACTCAACTAGAGAGAAAGCATTCTAAATGAAGGGCTCATTTATTCAGGCAAAGATTTCATATTAATTCAGACAGACAACTACATTCCCAATAGGTTTAAAGCTACTGACAGGAAATAATCACATTTCTTTCTTGTTTTCTTTTTCACAGGGATTTTGAAACACAGAAAAAAAAAACAATTAGAACCTACTTACACCTAGTTTAGTTTGACTGCTCTTCCAAACTGGATGTGGGTCATAGTTGCTTAGGGACACTCATGCCAGCTCACACACTCTTCCCACCACTGCTGACATAGGTAGATACGGCTATATTTTATAGGATCAGTTGAAGGCCTGGTAATCAGGCATTTCAATAAAAAAAAAGCAACTGACTTAGGGTATTGGGAGCTGTGAGATGATTGTGCTCTTTGCCAAGGAGAACATTTATGAATGGCTTATATACAGAAATAGAAAGGAACCTTTAAAAAAAAAACCCTAAATATGAGCCAGAGATCATTGAGTCCCTTTGGAAGCAAATATGCAACTGCTTCCGCTAAGCCAGAATGGCTCATTTATTCAGAGATTACAGGATCCCAGGGGCTGAAAGGGAACTTAACAGTTATCTGGTAATCTTTTCTAAACTTCTTATTTTATACATGAGGGAATGCAGAAGTTTAATTGGGATAAAATTCTCTATGAATTTGAGGTCCTCAAAGATATCTTCCCTTGATTGATACATAAAAATCAGCAACCAGAGAGAGGGAGAAGTGGTTTGGGAGAAAACAGAGGGGAAAATCTGCACTTATTAGAGGTTTAAATGTATAGAGGAAGAAGTCAAGTAGTATAGGTAGAGTGCTGGACCTGGAGTTAGGAGGGCCGAAATTCAAATATAACCTTAGACACTAATTACACATATACCGCTGACATTCAGTGGGCTTGATTCCAGACCACCACAATAAGTTGAACATGGCAATAAAGCAAGTCACACGAATTCTTTGGTTTCCCAGTGCATATAAAAATCATGTTTACAGTATACAGCCTATTAAGTGTGTAATAATATTATGTCTAAAAAAACCAATGTACATACCTTGATTAAAAAATATTGCTAAAAATGCTAACCACCATCTGAGACTTCAGCCGGTCATACTCTTTGCTGATGGAAGGTCTTGCCTTGATGTTGGTGGCCACTGGTTGATCAGGGTGGTGGCTGCTGAAGGTTAAAGTTGCAATTTCTCAAAATAAGACAACAATGAAGTTTGCCACATCAATTTGACTCTTACTTTCATTGCCTCTGTAGGGCTATTAATTGGCTTAATTTCAATATTGTTGTGTTTAAAGGAAAAGGGAGGCTTGAGGAGAAGAAAAGAGATGGGGAACAGCCAATTGGTGGAGCAGTCAGAACACATACATTTATCTATTAAGTTTGCCTTCTTACATGGGCCAAAGATCATGGTGCCCCAAAACAATTATAATAGTAACATCAAAGATCACTGATCACAGACCACCATAACAGATATAACAATAATGAAAAACTTTGAAGTATTACGAGAATTACCAAATTGTGACACAGAGACATGATGTGAGCACATGCTGTTGGAAAAATGGCGCCAATAGATGCTTGATGCAGGATTGCCAAAAACCTTCAATTTGTAAGAAATGCAATATCTTTAAAGCACAATAAAGTGAAGTGCAATAAAACAAGGCATGCCTGTATCTGTATGACCCCTGGCAAGTCACTTTATCACTGTCTTCCTCAGTTTCCTCATCTGTAAAATGAGGATAATAATAGCACCTACCTCCCAGGGTTGTTGTGAGAATAAAATGAAATAATATTTGTGAAGTGCTTTGTAAACCTTAAGTACTATATAAATGCTAGCTATTATATTGTTATTATTAATTCTAAATTCCCCAAAAGATATTATCAAAAATATAAAAATAGTTAGAAACACAGAAAACTTGTGGAAGGGTCATGTTCAAGTAACCATTTGGTCAGTGAATTTTTGTTTAATTGATTTTCACTCATTCATTTTACAAGTTTACAAGTTCTTTCCTGGACTGTAAGCTTTTTAAAGCCAGAAACTAGTGTCTACATTTCTTTATCTCCCACAGAACCTTGTAAGATAGTGGATTATCAATAAATAGGATCATAGAATCATAAGATCACAAGTCCTCTACTACCTCTTTTATTTTCCCTGGCTTCCTTCAATTCAAAGCTCAAATCACATCTTTTACAGAATTTTTCCAGTCCTCCCAGATGCTAGCTCCTTCTAAGTTGATTTCTCATGTGCTCTGTAGATATCTTGTATGTGTCTAGTTATTTATATAATTTATATGTTTTCTTCCCCATTGGAATGTGAGCTCCCTGAGGGCAGGGATTTTTTTTTAATACCTTTCTCTGCGGGCCCCCCCCCCCCGGGGCACAGTTCTCTGGCACATAGTAATTGCCTAAAAATGCTTTTGGGATTAATTGATTGATTGGAAGGGAGCTTGTAGGCCATCTAGTCTAAGTTCTTCATTTTATAGATGAGGAATTAAGGGTTCAAGAGTTTCAGTATCTTGCCCAGGTCACACAGCCAGTGAATGTCTGAAACAGAATGCTCTTGTTGAATGAAATGAATGGATGAATTTGAGTGTTATCCAGGAAAGTTTATAATTAAGGCTCTGGGGGGGGGGGTGTTAATAAAAGAAGCAAAATTGTGTTTTGTTTGTTTGTTTTTACTGTCCCCATCCTCAGTGAGGCATTTTCCACTCCTGTGCAGAAAAACAGTGAAATGTTTTCAGCCCCCTTGCTGGGAGGCAGGATAATGATCTCCTTCCTCTGATCACTTCCACTGCTGAATGTCTTTCATGCAGTGCTAACAGCTTCTCTCTGTTGCCTCCCTGGGCACAGTGTGTCAAGAAGCAGGGTCAAAAATGACTCTCTCTGTTCTTTGATTTGATTAAAAATAAGATGTTGAGAAGCTATGGAGAAAAGCAATGTCTTTCCAATTTGAATGAAGGAGAAAATGGAGGAAAAATCTCATCTGTTTATTTAAGTTAATGTGTCCTTTCTTTCCCCCTGTGGCAAATTTTTAAGTTTACAAACATTCCTTTCTGGGCTCCATCCAGACTCTTTGGATTTTCTCTATCATTCCATAGCAGCTTTCTCATCTTAGAAGTTCACTCTGGTCCTATGGCCCCTTCCTCTGATTGCTTGGTTTCTCCTAGAACCTTTATTTTGAGAAAAAAAAAGCCTAGGCTAGACATGTCTCCATGTCTCTCTAAGCTCCACTGGTGATTCTCTGGATTTTCTCTACTTTGCTCTCAGAGGGGTATCTTCTCCCCATTTCCCCTTTTGTTTCCTTTTTATGGGTTGTCTTCCCCCATTAGAGTCTTAATTCTTTGAGGACAGGATGTATCTTAATTTCTGGTTGTATTTATATTCCCAGAACTGTACTAAATAAGAACTTAATGAATGTTTGTTGACTAGCATATGCTTCTAGGAGACACATGCAGACTGTCTTTTTTCCTCAAAATAAAGGTTCTGAGAGGAAATAGCCAACTAACATACACTTTCCAATGCAAAATGAAATGTCCTTTTCCTAAAATATTTTGAAAACCCTATTCTTTCAGTTTTCCTTATGTCAAGGACAGACTGACTTTATTCCCTCTCTCACTGTTGCATTTAAGTATATGATATTTATCTATTTATTCATTTACCTATTTATCTTATTCATTCATTCATTTATATGTTTGAGATATGGTCTCTTTATCACATCCAGGCTGGAAATGTAGTGGACACTCATGGGTCCCATCCAATTACTAACTGGGATGAATACTTCAACTGGGTGATGGTTTTTTTTTCAGTCTCACCCAGTTTACCCTTCCTTTAGAGACTGGTAAGAGAGGATTCTGGGAAGATGGCAGAGTAGGACAGAAAATTCCAAGCTCTCCAAATTTTCTTCACAAAAAAGAAGAGCAAAAGTGAGCATAGAGCAGCAGAAACAAACAAACAAACAAACAAATAAATAAATAAAAAAGTTGAGGTAAAGCAGTTGTCCTTCTAAGCCAACCTGAGAGGACCTCAGGAAAGATCCTTCTTCCAGGGGGAAAATTTTCGTGGACAGTATCTTAGATAAAGGTCTCGTTTCCCAAATATACATACATACACACACACACACACACACACACACACACATATATATAAACTCTGTCAAATTTATAAGAACATGAGTCATTCCCCAGTTGATAAATGGTGAAAGGATATGAATAGGCAGTTTTTCAATGAAGATATCAAAACTATATATAGTCATATGGAAAAATGCTCTAAATCCTTGTTGATGAGAGAGATGCAAATTAATATAACTTTGAGATATCATCTTATACCTATCAGACTGGTTAATATGATAAATGCCCTTCAATTGGGGAATGACTAAATATGTGGTAGTATGTGATTGTGCTAGAATACTACTGTACTATAAGAAATGATGAAGCAGTTTGATTTTAGAAAATCATGGGAAGATTTAGATCTATGAAGGAAGCTATATACTTCCAGAGAAAGAACTCATGATTAGTAGTATGTACAGTATTATTTTATACATATGTATGTATATGTATGCGTATGTATGCATATAGGTATGTACATGTATGTGTGTGAGTCTGTGTATATATGTATATATATGTGTTTAATTGTAGCCTTCTTTAGGATAGGGGAGGGAGGGAGAAAAAAAGTTCATAGTAAAGAATAAAAGAAAACTCAGAAGGAAGCACAGAAAAGCTGGGTAGCTTTGAAAACAATGTACAGTATTTATCATATAGATTTTTTTAAGTAAAGTTTGAAATGGAGATCCATGGTTTTATATTGATCCTCTCTTTATGTTATGTTGTGTACATGGGGAAAAAAGAGCCTGGTGGCCCTCCAGTTCCAGTAACTCACCATATCCGTTCTAGACATAATGCATGCACCCAGATGGCTTTAGTCCCATTGTAACTCCAAACCTCTGGCTCAAGTGATCCTCCAGCATCTGCCTTCCTGGCAGCAGTGATTGGAGCCTATATTTAGATCTCTTGACATCATGTAGCCAACAATGGAGCACACGAGCTATCCATTAGCTATCTCCTTGCTCTCACTACATGAATAGTCCACTTCCTTTTCTAGTCATACATACCTCTGATCAGCTGCTTCTCCTATGCAATACTTCAATGCTAATATGTTATGGCTGGCTTATGACCATCACATGCCTCTCTATTGCCTTTTGAATGGTCTTAAATGTTTCTTCTAGAGTCAGTCAACTAGCATTTATAAAGCACCTACTATGTGCCAGGCACTAGGCTAAGTTCTGGGCAAAGAAAGGCAGAAGATAGTTCTTGCTCTCAAGAAGCTCACAGTATACTGGACTTCTTTAGAGACTCAGGAGTCTTAGGACTCGCAGCAGGTTTTGAAGACTGGTGCAACCCATACCTAAACAGAAAGCTCCTCTGTAACACACCAAACCTGTCTTTGTCTAATGATATCCAGGGAAGGGGAACCCACTACTTTCCAAGGTAGCCCATTTCCCCTTTGAACTGCTCCAATTGTTAGGATTTCTTTTTTCCTATATGTCAAGCATAAATAATCTAGCATGTTATATTTTATCTATGAATCATAACATTCTGTTTCCTGCTCCTCCTGTGAAGCATGCAGAACGAATTGTTTCTTTAGAGATCATTTGCCTCCCATTCTGAAGAATGTGACCCTTCCCTCCCAAATAATCCATCATTTCTCAGACTAACATGACAAACAAACGGACAAACAGCACAGGGAGCCAGAGGAGGAGAAATCAAGCCTTGCTTTATATGTGACATTTTTAATCAGCTCTTTTTTCCTTTGACCCGATCAGCTTCCAATGTCTTACATCTTTCCCTCTCTTTGACTTTTGAATTCTCAGTTGAATTATTCTTCTGACTTTAGGTGACTTAAAGGGATTACTGATAGTTAAAAGGAAAATAGAGAGGGGCTCTCTGGTTGATTTAAATAATTCTAATAATGTTTTCAGATTTCATAAAGTGAGTCAGTAAAATTAAATAGCACTTATGCACCTAAGTGGTTTGTTGATGAAGAAATAAAAGAATGGATCATTTGAACTGTTAAAATTGTTAATCCAGAGCAGATCAGAGGATAGACTTCTACCCAGGAGGAAATGTCTTCTTCAATTTCAAAGTTAAATTCCATAAGCATTATTAGCAATAAAACATCAAAAAATGTCATCAGAAAATATATGACCAGAAAAAAAATGGACTGATGTCACATAGCAAGGCTGAGAGATACTTAAGGGACAACACATGTGCTCTGCTGGCATCTTTATGGTATCAAAGGGCATGGTAGGAAGGCTCCCCCAGACCACAGGGGAGAGCTTCAGAGGCACAGTCATTCAAGGACATGGACAAAAATCCCAAAAGCAGACAGGCATGGATAAAATGTAATCTTTACAGTTGAAACAAGAAAATACATTGAGAATACAGAGGCCATTGGAGTACTGGAGTATTGAACTGACATTTGTATAGAGGTTTAAAGCTTACAAAACATTTTCACATACATTATCTCATTTGAACCTTACTATAACCCTGCAAGGTAGTTCTATAGGTCCTTTCCCAGTTTATAGATGAGGAAACTGATACTCAGAGAGATTTTGACTTGTCCAGAGTCACA
>NW_020947390.1:5488534-5513184 GCF_900497805.2 Vombatus ursinus
ATGAGGAAACTGATACTCAGAGAGATTTTGACTTGTCCAGAGTCACATAACTATTATCAGTGTAATTATTAGAGGCAAGATTTTAATTCAGGCCTTCCTATTTAGAGCTCTAGTCATTGTGGGGTGGGGTGTATGGGGAGGGAAGGAAAGGAATTATAATACATACACTGATTACTAATGCACAACAACACATACATTGATAACTAACAAAACAACACATAAGAAAAGGGGTCCACCATTATAAAATTATCCACATTATAATACTGAGAATACAGCTTTCAAACAGCCAATACATTTTAAAAAAATGCTCACCTACATTTTCTGTGGATTTTAATGGTATTACTTGAATCTTTTCCTTTCACAGTTAGTCACAAAGGAATGTGCCTTTAGAAATGCCTTTACCTATTAAAGAGAACTAGAAAAATTTCCAGGCACATTATAGAGAGTAATTCCAAATTTTGTAGATAAGAATGTGAAAACTCTTTAAAAGCACAGAATAAAAATGTGTAAAAAGAGGATTTAAAAGGGTAAATTCAAAGAACCACCTTCGTTTTAGAAATTGGGCAGTGATTTTTTTCCCCTGTAAAATAAACTCTCCCTCACAATACTGCAGAATGGAATAGCTATCAATTCTTACAGTCTAACAAAAACAAAGGAGAAATAAATCTCTTAAGGATTGCAATTCAATTCTGTATATGTTTATCAAGTGATTTCTGTATGTAAAGTTTTGGGCTAGGTCAGGGGTTCTTAACTCAGGGTCCTGAAGGTGTCTGTGCATAAATTTTAGAGCATAAATGCCAAAATGGGGGAGGGTCAACATTATAACTTTATTTCAACACAATTTGTTTCCTTTGTAACCCTATATATTTTATTTAATACATTTGAAATAGTATTCTGTGGAGACTATAGGCTTCAACAGACTGCTCAAAGGGCCCATGAGTGCCCTCCCTGCCAAAAAAGGTTAAATCCCCTCTAGGTAGTGCAGACACAATGATAGTTATTATTATAGACCCTACTCTCTAATTCAAGAAAATACATGTTTAGTCATTATAATTCTGCAGTCTATGGCTTACTTAAATGATTATGACTGTCTTCTATTTCCAATACGAATTGAAAATCTGGTTAAGTATGATGGTATATATACCTATGATTCCAACTACTGAGAGACTGAGGCTTGGTGGAATAGTTAAGCTCAGGAGTTCTGAGCTTCAGGAGGGCTGAAGTCAACGTAGTGTCTACACTAAGTCTGGCTGATGCACTTTCAGCCTGAGGGAAAGACCTAGACTCAAAAAAAACCCTTATATTCTATTTTTAGTAGCAAAAGTCCAGTTAGACAAAAATAAAGAGAATGACTAAAGAATCCTTGATATAGCCTGTGACACCCAAGGAATTCTACCACCCACTGTGTTCATCTTTGTTATGTCTACTGATGATTAATATATTCATGAGAGGCTGGCCTCTGCAGAACTCAGATTGCTATTTGTGATCTCTTTTTGTTCATCTGAGGAGGAAACAATGCTAGTCCTCACTCCTCCGGACTACTCCAAATCAGTCTGAAATTCTGAGCTGAGCCAAGTTAGGGGTTATATAAAAGACTTTGCAAGAACAAAACAAAATTGGGTCCCAAGTGTGATAATAAAATGAAGTACATTGTGACGGTTTGTGTGTTGTTTGTAACAATGGTTTGCTCCAATGATAAATCCCATAATTAGAGATATATGTGGCTCTGTTTCTGTTCCTTAAAATCCCCCAAGTGAATAATAGATAATTTTAAAAATAGAATTTCTGAGAAAAACATAATTAATTAACTCCCAAAATGTATCTTAAAAAGTTATATTTTATTTCAGAGGTTCTCAAAAATCCAGGGACCCCTTGGGACCTCCAAGACCTTTTCAGGGGATCCACATGATCAAACTATTTTCTTACTACTAATTAATACTTATACTGAGAGAAATGAGTATTAATAAGCAATATCTTGGGGAGATTCAGAGCTTTCCACTTCTTCCAAATTCTTGATTTTAATAAGCTCAATCTCTTGAAGGACATTACTGATAATGAGATTGAATTAGCTCTCCTCAATCTTGGTCAGACCCCACCCAACCTTACAAGAAATTTAATGTAAGGTGGGGAAACCCATTGTGTTCTGTTCAGGCTTGTGTGGAGTATTTATTCTTTGGATAGTCCAAAGCTGTAAGTGGTCTGAGTATGAGATGGTTTCTCTGTCCAGGGGTGACATGCTATCACTTTCAGCCCCTCATTGAATACCTGCTCTTCTGAAGAGTATATAAACTGTGAGCCTACCACCATGATTGTCACTGGTCTAAGAGAGACAGTCAAATGACCATCCTTTTATTAATTACTGACTGTACTTATTAATAAAATGATTAAGTTACCCAGAAATACTGTCTCACAAACATTTTTAAATGTTACAAGACTTAATTTCTAATATGGTAAATGTATGTACATATATATTTACTTTTACCTAAATAATTATGTATATGATAACACATACAAACAAAAACTCTGGGCATCTTTAATACTTTTAAGAGTATAAGGAGTTCTGAGACCAGGACATTTTAGAATTGCTTTTCTATTTTATTTTTTTGGAAGGTCTAGATCTCTGATTTCATCAGTGCAGGAAACTCGTGGTGTTGGAATTCCCTCCATTGATGAAGGTTGCCTGCTTGTTTTTAATTTATAGAATTTTCTGGGACATTGAGACGTTAAGTAATTTGCTGTGGATCCCAACTAATATGTGTCAAAGGCTGATTTTGAACCCAAATTTTGCTAACTACAAAGTTGACCCTCTTTCCTCTACATTGAGCTATCTCTCTTTTTTGAATAATTATCTCTAATAAAACTTCCCAGTCTTATCTTTTTTTTTTTTTACTATTAATGTATCTTGAAATGTAACAAAATCAAATGAGGGTCAAAAACATCATTTACATTTTTATCAGTCATTTTATATAACTGACCTTTCCACTAAGAGGAAATTTTTTAAATTGTTATTTCACAAATGAAACTTTGTCACATAGTCCACTTGGATACATTCATTCATTCATAAATACCTCCATTTATGAAGCCACTGGAGAACCACAGAAAAATCTTCTAAATGTAAATGTAAGAGTGTTATTTGAAATAGTATCATGAAATAACAGTGTAATATATCTGGATTGTTCTAGTTCTTATAGTATAAGGCACCAGCTTCAGGAAGCAATCCTTGTAGGTGTAATTGCCCTTAAGCTTTTATAGACTATTTTACAAAGATTAACAAATATCAGGTTTTTACCCAACAATGGCATCACATTGAGCAATTTTGCTTATCCCATTAATGGTTTCTATCTTTTGACTAAATGGATAAGACTTGAGACTAATTAATTGTTTTAATGATGTTAGTTCAATTTTTAGAATATTCTGAGAGGAAACAGACTCACTCAAGCAATAATGCTATTATTAAAAAAAAAGAAGAAGAATAAAGAACTGGGATGGTAACTCAAAAATAAGTAGTACAATCGTTTTTTGTTGGTTCATCTGACTTTGGTCCTGTATGGTTCAATATTTTGACCACTGACTTATATTAAAGCATGGATATATTGCATTTTATTTGAGAGCAGCATATCACCTCATAGTCCTCATTGCACTGGATGGTATTAGAATGATCAGCATACATGTTTAATCTATAACTTTAATCAGGGCAACAGCTATGTCTTATTCTTCTGCCAAAAGCACAAAGCATTACATATCATTGGTGCTCAGTAAATCTTTGTTGAATTGAATTGTCATTCATTCAATGTCAGAATAAACAGAAATCCCCCAGCATAATTTTTTTCTTTCTTCCTTCCTTCCTTTTTTCTTTTTCTTCCTTTCTTTCTCTTCCTTCCTTCCTTCCTTTCTGTTTCTTTCTTTTTTATTCCTTCCTTCCTTCCTTTGTTTCTTTGTTTCTTTCTTCCTTTCTTCAAATAAGGGAAAAGTCTGTCAGTGGAACAGGAAAAGAATGAAATTGTGTTATCACCTCTGGTGGTCTTATCTAGTGGCATTATGAGAATTTTCCCAAACTCCTTGGACAAAGTAGTGATAGTTAAGTCTTTCACATCTACTTCCTGAATTTACTATTAAGGGCACCTAAATCATTCATGGAGAAGAAGTACTAGTCAATCATTGTGCAACCATAATATAGATCTCTATCAACAGTTAGAAATTTAATATCTCTATATTGATAGAAATGGATATAGCGATATACTCCATTTTTGAAGATAACAACTACATAGGAGGTAGCCTCCTGTAATAAGAGAGAAAGCTCTAAAAAATGCTTTTATGCCATTCCCTGATTGATAAAAGGTCAAAGGATATGAACAGGCAGTTTTCAGATGAAGCAATCAAAGCTATCTATAGTCATATAAAATGATCTAAATCACTATTGATTAGAGAAATATAAATTAAAACAACTCTAAGGTACCATCCTAAAACTATCAGATTGGCTAATATGTTAGAAAATGAAAATGAGAAATGATGGAAGAGATATGGGAAAATTGAGACATTAATGCCCTGTTGGTGGAATTGTTTAAATTGATTCAACCCCTGTAGAGAGCAATTTGGAACTATGCTCAAAGGGCTATATAACCATACATACTCTTCGACCAAGCAATGCCATTACTAGTTCTGTATCCCAAAGAGATAAAAAACAACCAAAAAAATGAAAAGGACCTATCTGTACAAAAATATTGATAGCAGCTCTTTTAATGGTGGCAAAGAATTGGAAATTGAGGAGATGCCCATCAACTGGGGAATGACTGGACAAGTTGTGGTATATGATTGTGGTGGATACTATTGTGCTATAAGAAATGATGAGCAGGATGATTTCAGAAAAAACCTACAAAGACTTACATGAACTGATGCAAAGTGAAATGAGCAAAACCAGGAGAATATTGTACACAGTAACAGCACTTAGCTATTCTCAGCAATGTAATGATCCAAGACAATTCTGAAGGACTTATGATGAAAAATGCTCTCTCCAGAGAAAGAACTTATGGAGTCTGATGCAGATGAAAGCATGCTTTCACAAAAAAACTTTATTTTTCTAGCCTTTTTGTCTGTATTTTTTTCACAACATGACTAATATTCAAATATCAAACATATATAACATATCAAATTGCTTTCCTTCTAAATGAGGAGAGAGGGAGAGAATTTAGAACTCAATATTTAAAAAATGAATGTTAAAATTATTTTTACATGTAATTAGGGAAAAACAAAATATCAAGTACATTTTAAAAAAAGAATAGTTATGTATAACTAAACGTAGAATGGTGATGATTGGGGGGTTCAGGAAGAGTCCTTCACTCTATAAATTCCAGATATCTACATCTATATCTGTATCAAATATAGGCATCTATTAACTATAGATATTTGTAAATATCAAGAGGAGGGAAGTATAGGGAAGCAAAGGAATCGAACATGAAATTCAAGTAGTATATCTGGAAAATCAGATCCCTCACCCAATTTTCCCAAGTTGGCTCACATCTGCCCCCAAGGGTCTTATCTTCTCTGGTCTAGCAGGTTTAAAAATTTGTTTTGTTTCAAATCTATCTCTGATTCGGTTTTGCTTCAATACTATTTCTGATCATATTCTCTCTGGTAAGCCAACTTTGAGTTGGGTAGTGAATATAATTATTGAGTAACAGAAAAGCAATTTGTGATCTTGGAGGGAGTGGAGGGGAACATTACTTTGCCACTCATGTTAGAGGCAAGATATATCTATTGCCTCTTCTAGACTGACCAGTTTTCCCAACTTCTATCCATAATGTTAACATTGACTATGGCAAACAAGGATTAGAGGCCACTAATTTATATAATGGGGAATAGGTAACACATGGTTAAAAAATTTCCAGATAACACCAAACTGGAAGAATTGTTAATACATTAGATGACAAAATTCAGATACAAAAAGACATCTACATACTACAACTCTAAGTTGAAACTTATAAGCTGAATTGCAATAGGGATAAAATCACAATATCAAAGAATCTCAGAGTTGGAAAGGACTTCAGATGTTGTTCATTTTTTGTTTTTGAAGAGGCCCAATGACATCACTATGTTGAGGTTAGGGTACAGTGTTTTTTGGCTGTGGCTGATCAATCCAACATGAGTTCAGAAGGCTCTAACTCAGGTTGGGCACAAGGAGTCCATTAGAACTTGTGGAGTGAAGATGTCTTTGGATCTGTGCAGCACATATTTCCTTTGTGCTACTGTGATTCTGCTTTGCTCATGGAGTACATTGCTTTCTTTGAATGGAGCACACTATGCTGGGCAGTCTTGTGCCAGAATCTCTCATGTCTCACAATTGATACTAAAGTTCTTCAGAGAGACCTTGAGAGTGTCCGTGTACCACTTCTTCTGATTAGCATGTAAGTGCTTGCCTTGTGTGAGCTGAAAGTGTCTTTGTACTGCTTCTTTTGTATATATTTGCCTTGTGTGAGTGAGAGTGAGACTCACATAAGGCAAGTGCTCACACAGTGGTCAGAAGTGGATTTCAAATGCCGTCTAGTTCAATTCATACCTGAACAAGAATCCTCTCTATCACATGTGTAAGAAATGATCATCAGCTAGCTTCTCCTTAGTATGCCAGTAAGGAGAACTCTATTTTTTTTAAGGCAACCAACTCCACTTTTAGCTAAATCTAATACGTAAGAAATATAAGGTTTTATAGTTGGGTTAAAAAATTGCGCAAATACTAGAGGGGGGAAACACATAGCTAAACAATAGTTCAAATAACAAAGATCTAATGAATGCACTTAGTGACTGAGTTCAAAGTGAGCAAACATTGTGCCTTGACATTATACACACACGTAATGTTTTATTATTATTATAGGATATATACATACATAGGATTATAGGATATATACAATATATTATATATACATATACACACACATATAAAACAATATTACATATATACATGCATATATGTTACATATTTACTTATACATGTATGTGTCTGTGTATATATGAGTGTATATACATACATACACATATATATATATATATATACACACACACACACACACACATATTTCCTTCCTTTGTATATGAACTCCTTGAGAGTAGGAACTATCTTGCTTTCCTATTTGTGTCTCCTGCTCTTAGCAGTGTTTTTCACATAGTGTTTTGTAAATGTTTTTATTTATTAATTCATGATAGCAAAAAAGAAGAAAAAAAGAAAAAAAGAAAGAAGGGAAAGAAGGAAGAAAGAGAGAGAGAAAAAAGAAAAGGAAAGAAAGAATTCAGTCTTAGACTGCATTAAGAGATAGAGATTATTTAGAATGGGAGATGTGATAGGAGCCCTGCTGTATTTTTTCCAGACTGCTTTGAGATTATCACATGCAGTTTTTGTTGCTATGTTTTACTTGTCATTTAAAAAAAACATTATATTTTATTGATACATTTTGTTTTCATGCAAAGGTCTCTCTCACCTTTTTTTTTTTTTTTTTTTTGGTATGGGATAGGGAGGGGTGGGCAGGGCAAGCAGTAATGGGCTCTTATAACCAAAAATGTTCCTACATTTTAGGAAGGACAAACTATGATTTGCCTAAAGGATGGTGACCAGGATAGTGAGATGAATGAAGAACATGACAATCAAGGACTAGTTGAAGGAACTGGCAATATCTTGCCTGGAGAAGACCTGGGGGGTGGGGTGAGGATTTGGGACACAGAGATGGGGATGGCATAATAACTATTTTTTAGTTGTCCAAAGGACTGTCATATGGAAAACACATTCTGCTTGCAGTACTAAGTCTAAGGGGTGGAAGCTGCAGAGAGGCAGATTTTAGCTTGTCATAAAGAAAACAAACAATAATTTTAGGAATTGGACTATCTCAGAAAGTAAGGAATTGCTCATTCCTGGAGGTTTTCAGATTGAAGCTGAATGACCTCTGGTTGGAAATTTGTAAAAGGGATTCCTCTTTCAGTATGAGTTGAATGAAATGACCTTTGAGGTCCTATCCAACTCTGCTACAATCAAATGTTGATATGTCTCAGGTATAGATAGCCACTGCAAATTAAGCTAGAGCTGGGGCTGAGATGGCAACAGGGACTCAGGAGACAGCTGAACTCATGATGAGCTGACAATATTTAGAATGAATATCTGAAATTGTGAATTCTAAGAATAAGAATCCAAAGGGCTTATTTACTTTGCTTTTAAGGTGAACTTTCCATAAAATGGTAGTGAAATGTCCCTTCTCCTTTGTTCTCCCTTTTTTCTACTGGTGGGATTTAGTCCTCCTCTCCCCACCCCCCATTCTGTTTCCAGAATGAGAATAAGCTAACAGGACAGCACCTGTCTATATCAGGGACATAGAAGACATCGAAGGGGTCTACCCCACTCCTGTTCAAAAGAGGTTTTGGGAGGTATTTTAGCATCCTGATCCACTTCTGTCTGAACCAGTGCCTCATTTAGTTCTAGAAATGAGAAAGGCATTTTATGTGTATTTAATGCCCCCATTCCTCAGTTCTGTCTGGTAAGTCTGACTACCACTGGTAACTAACTTCCTACCCATCTCCATGCCATGTTGCTCTCCAGCCTCACCTATGTTAAGAACTGAATATCCCACTCTGTGACCCTGGGCTCTGATTGATCAGCACTTCACTTTGTCTTTACCATTCTCAGGTGTACCACGACAGGTTTACCACTTTGGTGTCCTTTCATTCTCTTTCCCACCTCTTGCTTTGAGAGAAGTAAACAAATTAACACTTCAATTCCTAATAAGGATGTGTGGGATCAATTGCCATATGACTCCAATCACTATTCTCTCTGACTTTCCCCTTCTAAACACCTCTCTCTGCCTACAATTACTCAAACATGTTGCCTTCCCCTAACAAACTCTAAGGTCCTTGAGGCAGAGCCTGCCTTATTTACTTGTATTTTGGTCTCCAGCACTAATATAGTTCCTGACACATAAGTGCTTAATAAATGCTTTTTCATTCATTCAGTCAGTCATTGATTCTATAAGCAGTATTTTTTTTTCCTGTTCAGAACATGTCCTGTTTTCTATTTGAAATCTGGTAACCTGGCCCTGAAGCAAGCTCACCCATAGACCTATAATTATACAGGTTATCCTGTATGGGGTTCTGGAGTGGTATTTGGTTATTGGATAGTTTTCTTAGCATAGTAAAATTAATATGAGCTCTAAGTTCTCTCCCAACTCTGAAATTCTCTGATTAACAAAAACATACCCTGTAATATGAAATTGTGCATTAAAAAAGCAACTTGCTTTCCCAATGAAGCGACAGACACTCAAGGTGTGATGGTATCCCTCAAATTCAGATTCTCTCATTGTAGTTCTTTCTGGCAGTTCAATTTATGTGACTACTAAAGATGACTATAAAGCCCACTGCAGATTTTGATATGGCATGCAAATGCTCAATATTAATAATTTCTATGGAACAACTCCAAAATTTCCACCATTTGCTTGCAAATAAGGTCACCCCATTTGTGATTCCATGCAAATTATGATCAAGTATTAGCTGCATGTGGCCAAAAAGGACACATAGCTTTAATCTTGTCCACAATTTTATGACCCCATCTGCAAGCTGCTTAATGCCTTGTTTGCAGATTATCTTCCTGGCAAGAATTCTTAGACTTCAGGATGACCTTAAAATTCACATGCTGATTAGGAAGCCATTACACATCATATGTTTGAAAGTAAAAACTGCTCAAAAAGGGGGAAAAACATCTCACTGATATTGCTCATGATCAGGCCAAGAAGAAGGACGTAAAACAGGGTTTTGTTCTCATCCACTCAGCTAGGGAGTTGATTACTCAAAACAAATCTTGCTGAAAAAGTGACTTTAACTTCATTGACTCTCTCCCCTCCCCCTTTCCCTTATCATTCATCTCTCTTATCTTCCTTCCCAACCCCCAGAGTTGGCATATCCTTCTTCCTAAGGCCATCATTTCAGCGTAATACAAACCAGGATAAAGAGAATGTGTGTATGTGTATGTGTGTGTGTATATATATATATATATATATATACACACACACATATATGTATATATATGTATATATATGTATATATATGTATATATGTATATATGTATATATGTATATATGTGTGTGTATGTATATATACACATATATACACACATACATACACATATATACACACATACATATATACATATAATATACATATATATGTATACACACATCCTTGTTATAATTCCCCCAGAGCTGAGAGAATCCATCACTAATATTGTCATTACAAAGTCTAAGATATTTTTCTATACTTCATTTATTCATGAACAGTTTTAACAAGTTGAACTACATTGCTAATATCATGATTTCCCTGAAGTATTTGCCATATCCTGTTTAATTCTTTCCAAACAGGACAAAGGATTGATGAAAAGGAATTTATTAAATGATCATAAATTATGTTTACCTTCTAACTCAATGGCTCTACATTTATTCTCAGACCTCATCAAGAGATAATATATCAATAGTAAGCTGCTCAATTTCACATTTGCTGTGGTGATGATTCCATCTTGAAAGTCATTTATCATAGAATATGTGTTATGCATTCAGTTTATAGAAAGATTGTGTCTTTAATTTATTATTAAAGGGAGAAATATGATCTCTCATGGGAGACTATGTTAGAGATTAGAAAAATAATATGCCTCTTTTTGTGAAGGGTTCAGAAATGTGGGCACATTGAACTGAAAAATATTAGAATTTCATATCGATGTTGTGAAGAAAGCACTGGACTTAAAGTCAATCAGTCAATCAACAAGCATTCATTAGTCTCCTTCTATGTCACATACTGTGCTAAACACTGAGGATATAAATACAAAGAATGAAGCAATATGCTCCAAGAAGAGGGAGCAGGGTTACAAAAACCTACGGAAGAGTGAATATCTGGAAGCTGGTTATTGACAATATTGTATACTGCAAAGAGGTCAAGGAAAATGAAATTGAGAAAAGGCCATTGGATATGGCAATTAAAAGCTCAGGAAATTTTGGTTGAACAATGAGGTCAGAAGCCAGATTGCAAGGGTTTAGACGAGATTGAGAGAAGAGAAAGTGGACATACTGATTGTAAATGGCTTTTTCAAGAAGTTTAGCTATGAAGGGAAAGGAGATATACAGGAAGCTAGTTATTGTATATGGACAATTCAAGTGAGGATTTTTTTTTAAAGATGGGAGAGACACGGACTTTCTGTAGAGAGCAGTGAATGAGACAGAAGATAGGCAGAGACTGAAGGTAAGTCGGAGTAGGAATGATAATGGGAGCAATTTGCTAGAGAAGGAAGGAAGGTATGAAATCAAGGAGCATCTGTAGAAGGCTCACCTCTTCTTCTGATATCAAAGTGAAAAAGAGAATAGTGGAGGGAGATGTCTGAGTAGTATGAGATGAAGATGATGGGAAAAGGGGAAGCTCTGGGCAAAAATGGTCTTCATTTTTTTTGAGGTCCTAGACTGAGAGGGTGGAGGAAGGTATAGTGGAGGATAATATAGAGTTAGTTCACCAATGATGAAAGAAAGATTAATGTAGTCACTGCAAGGGTGATAGCCTTGTTAAAAAAAAAAAAACTGAAACAAAAAACTGAGGGATGGAGGAAATAGAGGTCACTATGAGGAAAAAAAGAACTTGTTTGGACATCATAATAAATAAGAATATGAAGTGGTAAAAGATTATAATCAGGTTAAGGAATTGTGGAAATTCTGCATATGGAAGTAGTACACTTGTGGATAAGGTCAAGAATGAGGTAGGTACTGTTATTATTTCCATTTTGCTATTGAAGAAACTGAGACAGGAAGAGGTTAAGCAACTTTCCTAGAGTTACATAGCTAATAAGTGTTTGAGGCTTGATTTGAACTCTGGTCTTCCTAACTACAGGCCCAGTGGTATATCCACAGTAACCATCTAAGCTATCTTATTGCCTAATAGCCAAAAAGTCTTACTTCATTACTGTTAGTGAAATATGGGTCATTCTAAAGGAATATGATTTTTTTAGTACTTACAGTAATGTGGAGGTTACTACTTAACAAGGGAACCCATTTTAGTTTCTGACAATGGATCTCAGCCATGATTGATATCTTATTTATATTATGTCAAAACAACAAACTGAAAAGTGGTTTGAGCTTTTTATATTTAGCTAGAATCAACTTCGTCATAGTAATTTTTATCTATTGTCCTAGTTTCACTCTCTAGATTTCTAAGTCTTTCTCCCTCTTTTCTTGCTCTTATTCTTATGCCACTGAGCTCTTATAGGCAACTTCCTACTGAATCTATGCCTAAGGCCAGTCCTTCAGGCACGTCCTTAAGCTCCAATGAGCTTTCTATACCACACAGAGGCGTACCAATGGTTCACTTCAGGGGAGAGAACTCATCATGCTTGTTTGATGTGTCATGTAGCTGACTGATTGATTAAATTTTTCACTTTTCAGCTGGTTGTTTTGATATAATATAAACAAGACATTAATCTTGGCTGAGATTCACTGTGTCTGCTCTACCACACTACAATCATAATTTACAATCTTTTCTCTGCCTTTTCTTTGGTAAAGCAATTTACCTTGCCATGACAAGAATGGTGCTGTTGATCTGCAAAGAAGGAAAGTAAGAGGGCAACCAGGGTTGTGGCCATTAGATGACTAGGATAAAAGTATCCAAGTGTTCTCAACACACTATTATCTCGGAATCAAAGAGATGGAATTCAATCTAATTCTGCACATATTTGCAAAATGACTCTTATGTTAGTCTGACTGAGCCGGTAGATGCTAACAGCATTAGCTGGGTCAATCCATTAGGAATTTTACTCAGGATCTGGGTTTGAGCAAAGAAATGAAGCTACAACTCATCAGTTGGACCATTGAGTATGTTTATTGACAACTATTCTCAAAAGGACAAAGTACAATTTATCCTTGTCACCTCTGACTTCCAGATTTCTGAATACACTGGAGGTATACCATGGCAATCTTTGCAAAGTAGAAGGATACTTAGATGGAAGGCAAAGGACAGATGGGGGTGGTGATAGACAAGATGTTAAGCATTAGAGCTTGCAAGGTCTGGAGTATAAGATGTATTGTGGTATAGTGGAAAGTGATGATGGATTTGTGGTCAAAGAGCTTGAGTCTGAATCCTGGTTTCACCACTGGGCAAACTAAGCAGTATCTCTGGATCTCAGTCTCCTCATCTATAAAATGAGGAAAAGTTGAACTAGATGACCCGTAAGGTCCCTCCCAGATCTAGATTTAAGATCTGATAAACTTATGTTATTCAATTCAATTTTATTCAATGTTATTATTGGGGATTTTTCTCTGACTTTAATCTTCCTTGGATACACCCTTTCCAAGATGAAGTAATGCAATGGACTAACTAAATGAGCAGATACTTCTAGAGCTTATAATGATACAAGTCTGTGAAAGTTATAGTCCTGAAACAATTAACTCTTGGCTTTCCAAAGTAAATTCATTTAGTGACACAAAGTAAAGAAAAATATTACAGAATATTCTAGTTGTAAAAGACACATTCTACTCTTCAATCCCAATTAATATAACTAACAAAATTTTTTGATACTTTTATCAGGTGAAGAAGTCTTTTTGATTGAGTTACAAAATAATTCAAGGTATAAAATGGGTGTAAACACCTCAGTTGAATCTAGCAATAAACCAAAGGTATAATGAGGTGCAGTTACTCAATTGGGCGGGAATGAAGTGCTTCTAGACACTGGATAACATCAAATAATGACATGTATTGGGACTGTTTTCAAGAATTAGTGGCACATTTAGGCCTATGAACATCAGAGAATGAGATTCACACAGCAGGGGCATTTCAGCAACTGCTTCTCCCAGCAAGAGTTGAGTTTTAGGAAGTCAGAAGCAGAAGACATGATATGGGGTGAAAAGAGTGAGCAAGAGGACTCCATTCTTTCCTCCCAAATGACCATGTTATTAGAGAGACTAGAACAGCAACCAAAAATTCATCCATCTGGGAGCTGAGAGAGGACAAACTAGATACACAGAAGAAGAACACTTTAAGGTAGTTCCCTGTCCTCTTCGGGGTGGAGAAAAAAGTCTGTTTTAGGTCTCTACAAACTCTCTGACCAACAGAGTCCAGCAGAGTACTACACACAACTCAAGAAAACTCCATGAGGACTCCAGGAAAGGAGAAATGGACTTCCTTCTAATCAAGAGTTATTAATTTACTTCTTCAACACATGAGCTCTTTAAGCTTGAGCCCACTTTTCCCTGGACTATGTAGGTACTTTCATGAAAGTGTGTCTTAGATTTTGGGAGTCAGATGTTTTTGTATCAACTGTTTACTATATTACTATATCATCTCAGTGAATACTATTACTAAAAGCTAATTAACTCTGGGTGACTAACTGGAAATCAATAGGGAGTACATTGAATAGGGGCTCATGAGAAACAGGACTAAACAAATCCAACCTCTCCACAACCCCTAGAACCTTGAAGAGAGAATAGTCAACTGCCTTTCGGGATCTAATCTGTCTGAGATTTGACTTGGGAAAGTGTATGCTACATGAGCATACACAAGCATAATAGAATTCTTATGGGATATCTTAAAGAAGAAGGGATGGAGATAAGCACGTATATACAACTACTGTTTGCTAGACACTGTGCCAAGTACTTTTTATAAATATTATCTCATTTGATCCTCACAACAACGCTGTGAGTTAGGTGCTATTATTATCCTTATTTTATATTGGAGGAAACTGACAAGGCTAAGTGACTTGTCCAGGGTCACATAGCTAGTAAATGTTTGAGGTCACATTTGAACTCAGGTCTTCTTGACTCCAGGTCTGCTGCTTTCTCTATCCACTGTGCTTCAAAGAAGGACATGCTGTTTCAGTTATGTTATAGACCAATAAGTCAGGGTGAGAAATTTTAAATCAATCAGGTTATATAATTATTATTTAAAAAAATTTTTTATTTATTTATTTGTTTTTAGTTTTCAACATTCACTTCTATAAGATTTTGAGTTCTAAATTTTCTATCCCTCCCTCCCTCCTCCTCCCCCTCCCCAAGACAGCATGCAATCTGATATAGGTTATGCATGTACAATCATATTAAACACATTTCCATATTAGTCATGTCATAAAGAAGAATTAGAGCCAAAGGGAAAAACCACGAGAAAGAAGAAACAAGCAAACAAAAAAGAGAAAATAGTATGCTTTGATCTGCATTCAGATTCCATTTTCATATTTCTTTTTCTGGATGTGGATAGTGCTTTCCATCATGAGTCTTTTGAAATTGTCTTAATCTTTGTATTGCTGAGAACAGTTAGATCTATCAAAGTTGGTCATCGCACAGTGTTGCTGTTACTATGTACAATGTTCTCCTATTTCTGCTCACTTCACTCTGCATCAGTCCATACAAGTCTCTCTAGGTTTTTCTGAAGTCCACCTGCTCATCATTTCTTATGTAACAATAGTATTCCATTACGTTCATATACCACAACTTGTTCAGCCCAATTGATGGGCATCCTCTCAATTTTCAATTCTTGGCCACAAAAAAAAGAGCTGCTATAAATATTTTTGTACATGTGGGTCCTTTTCCTATTTTTATGATCTCTTTGGGATACAGATCTAGTATCAATATTGCTGGGTCAAAGGGTATGTACATTTTTATAGCCCTTTGGGTATAGTTCCAAATTGCTTTCCAGAATGGTTGGATTAGTTCACAATTCCACCAACAATGCATTAATGTTCCAATGTTCCCACATCTTTTCCAACATTTATCATTTTCCTGTTTTGTCATGTTAGTCAAAATGATAGGTGTGATGTGGTACCTCAGAGTTGTTTTGATTTGAATTTCTGTAATCAATAGTAACAGAGCATTTTTTTCATATGACTACATTTATCAGTTGGGGAATGACTTGCATTCTTATAAATTTGACTTAGTTCTCTATATATTTAAAAATGAGACATTAGCTGTAAAAATTGTTTCCTAGCCTTCTGCTTCCCTTCTAATCTTGGTTGCATTGGGTTTATTTGGGCAAAACCCTTTTAATTTAATGTAATCAAAATTATCCATTTTGCTCTAATAATCTCCTGTATCTCTTCTTTGATTATAAAATTTTCCATTCTCCATAAATCTGACAGGTAAACTATTCCTTGCTCTCCTAATTTGCTTATAGTCTCACCCTTTATATCTAAATCATATACCCATTTTGATCTTATCTTGGTATACAGTGTAAAATGTTGGTCCATGCCTAGTTTTTGCCATACTATTTTCCAGTTTTCCCAACAGTTTTTGTTAAATAATGAGTTCTTATTCCAGAAGCTGGAGTCTTAGGGCACATCAAACAGTATATTACTATTGTCATTGACTATAGTCTTGTGTATACAGTCTTGTGACATGTGTCTTGTGTACTTAACCTATTCCACTGATCCACCACTCTTTTTCTTAGCCAGTGCCAAGTAGTTTTGATGATTGCTGCTTTATAATACAATTTTAGATCTAGTAAGGCTAGGCCACTTTCCCTTGCATTTCTTTTCATCATTTCCTTTGATATTCTGGATTTTTTTCTTCTTCCAGATGAATTTCATTGTTATTTTTTCTAGCTCTATAAAATAATTTTTTGGTAGTTTAGGTTACACAATTATTGTCCTCTCTACCCTACTCCAATTCACCTAATTCAACACTCAAAAGCTACTGATTAACTGAAAAACCTGCAGATCCTGTTCCATATGAGGAGCAATGGATGGAAAAGAGCTTGGATTTTTCGGTTGAAGAAGGAAAGGAGAATTGGGGTGGAGGGACATGATAGCTTCCTGAAAGTATACAAAGGGCTGTCGTGTGTGAGAGAGAGAGAGATCAGACTTGTTTTGTTCAGTCTTAGAGGGATGAACCAGGAACAATGGGTAGAAGATGCAAAGAGGCAAATTCAGACTTGATTTTAGGGAAGCATGTTGACAATTAAGGTCAGTAGGTTCTCTCTGCCTAGAGATCTTCTATCAGAGGCTGGGTGATGGCTTGTCTGACATGTTGTAATGGGGATTCTTTTTCAGGTGTGGGTTGAACTCAGTGATATGCTGGTAAATGTTTTAACAACTCTATGAAAAAGTACACATGACATTTTAAAGTTTAATATTCATTGTTAATATTTTTCTCCATCACTTTCTTAGGTGTAGACAATCAACAAAAAATTCATCAAAGCCTGATTTCTAGCTTTTACTAATTTCTCAGGTGCAAATGCTCTCAATAAAAATTTAACAATTGGCTCTCACAAGCTAGTTCTAGCTGACCCCAGAACACACCTAATTGGACTAGAAAGCCATGGAGGTCTTTTTTTTTTCACTGTAAATTCTGGGATTCTATGAATCATGTAAATGTCTGTTATAAGTAAGACACTGTGCTAAGTACTGAGTAGACAGACATATATTTGACCCAAACCCTGCTCTCAAGATGTTTGTAATCAAATAGTGGGAAGGGAATGTATTGATGAATAACTAATACAAGGGAATGTGAGATAAATGCAAAGAAAAATTGAAACAATGCATTATGGAATGTTATATAAATCAGTCATGACAAAGGTAGTAGCTGAGTTGACTATTGAAGAAATGGGTGATAGGGGCTGTGGAGTCCCTTCCTGGCATAAGGTCCAGCATTAGCAAAGATGTAGGGACAGAAGAGGACAAGAGAAGAAGAGGAGGAAGAGAATGGTCCAATATGTCTGGAGCATTGAACATATATAGGGAAACAGTATGATGTAAGACAAGACAGACAAGTAGGCTGGGGCCAGATTGTGGAGGCCCTTCAATGTCAGGCTCAGGAGTTTATGCTTTATTTGCTAGGCATTTCAGAGTTACATGAGATTTTTTGGTAGGCATGACAGAATCAGTAGTGTGTTAGAAAGACTATTTTGGCAGCAGTGAGAAGAAGGGGAAGCTGGAAATGGGAAGACAATTTAGGAGGCTTAGATAAGAACCTGAGAAGAAAAGATGAAAATCTGAGCTAGATTTGAGGAAGACACCACAGAAATACCAGAGCTTCTTAGCGTCTGTGTCTTCCTGGGTGCTAATAGGACCAGTGCCTAAAAGCAGGCTGGGTGAGGAAGGATGGTACCTGAGATCAAGCTGGGGTACAAGAGGTAAACTGCTCAGGATCATTCTATGAAGTCAACTTTGATTCTAGTCTCTACCTTGTCTTCCAGCTCCTTTCAGATTGTTCATTTTTCCTTAAGCTCCAGGGCACTGGTAATGTAAGCACTATATTGCAGTGAGACAGCTTTGTACATCTCCTTTGAGGAGAGGAAAGAACAAGAACCACCATGTGCCCAGTGGTACAACAGAAATGGATAGCAGAAGAAAGGTCTATTTTTTTTTTTGACATCTGAGAGTAACTGCAAACAACCATTAGTGCAGGAGGACACATCTAATAACAGATGAATGCCTACTCTGCAAATTAAAAAAAAAGCCACTGAGTCATATGGCCAATGACTTTGGGCCATTAATTTAAATGGGTCCTACAGTTCCCAATAAAGATCCTTAATCTAATAAAACCCACATATCCATATTTATGGGGAAAGGGAGGGTTCTTTTCCCTGAATCATGGCAATTCTTATTTCCATGGAATGTATACTATGTTTATTGGGAGAGGTTAAAGGAAATAAGCCTAGTGTTTCCATGCTCAGTGATGTTACTCACAGGCATAGCAGGCTGAGGTGGGCTGAGGCTGTAAAGGAAGGGAGAGGAAAGGGAGGAGGAATCCTGAGGTCCTGTCTCTAATAGCTCCAATGGGGAAATTAGCTACTTGGAAGCATTTTATACAAACTAGCTATGTGTTTCCTCCTCTGTACAATGACTATGGCTGGAACCTCCTCCCTCTTTTGTCCATGTATGAGTGTGTTTATTAAAATAATCATAGATTTGAAACTTGAAGGACTCATCTGGCACAGGGCCAGATGAAACTAACATGAGGAAACTAAGACTCAGATAAGTCAAAGGAATTGCCCAAGGTCATTTAGGTAGTAAATGACAGAGCTGCAAATATGTCCTTTGATGAATTCTGCATTCTTTCTTCTGTACCTTATTGCCTGTCTTTGTCTCCTTTTGGAATTAGAAAATGTTGACATTCACTCAAAATTTTTTGTTAGGAGCCTATTATTTACTATGCAGTGGACTGGGAGAGATAGGATAACAAAGCACTCATGGAGGAGATAAGACAAATATGCAGACAATGCAAATATTCAATTAAAATGTGAGAAACACATAAGTGTATAAAGCGCAGGTGAAGAAGATGTACTTTCCAACTAGATTAGGGATGGTTTCATGGAGGATGTGACACCTATTAGTCCAGGGGTTCTTACCTTTTTTTGTGTTTTGTGGCTCCTTTTGGCAGTCTGGGGAAATCATGCACCCTTGTCAGAATAATATTTTAAGATGCATAAAATAAAAGTACATAGGATTTCAGAGGGAATTAAATTACATTGAATAGCTATAAAAACATTCTAAAAACAAGTTCATGGTCACTAGGTTAAGAACCTCTATACTAGGCTGTAACCTGGACAGGCCATTTTATATTACATTTATATTCGGGGTCCGTAATAGAGGACCCTGAAAACATTTAACACTCTAGGTGGTTCAGTGAGCTCAGTGTCAAGAAGACTCATCTTCCTGAGTTCAAATCTGGCCTCAGACACTTACTAGCTGTGTGACCCTGAGCAAGCCACTTAACCCTGTTTGCCTCAGTTTCCTCACCTGTAAAATGAGCTAGAGAAGGAAATGGCAAACCACTGTAGTATCTTTGCCAACAAAACTCCAAATGGGATCATGAAGAGTTAGATACAGCTGAAAACAACTGAAAACAACAACAACAAACAAGCAGTAGTGTTCCATAGTGGTTTGAGTACTGGAGTTAGAATTAATAATATCTAGGTTAAAATCCTGCCTCAGGCACTTACTAGCTTTGTGACCCTAGTCAAGTCATTGAATTTCTCTGAGCCTTGAGATCTTTAGCCATAATGTGGGGATGAAAAATACTATAGCACCTAACTCACATAGTTGTTGTGTAGCCCAAATGAGATAATGGATGTAAAGTGCTTTGCAAACCATAAAACACTATGAAAGTGCCAGCTATAATTTTTATTAAATGGTTGCTCAATTTAATTGAATTTGAACTGGGACTTGGAAGATGAAGTGTCAAGAGAAAGCCTGAAAATTCCAGGTAGAGGGAATAACAATCAAAAAAGACACATGATGTGTTAGGGGGATGGGAAATAATTCTGTTTGATTAGAATAAGTAAACGTTAGAGTGGGATGAGGTTACAGAGGCCGGCTGGAGATTCAGAAGGAACTTGTACAAGCTCCTTAAATGATTTTTAAAGCATTATTGAAAGAGATGGACTTTGCTTGAGATGGACTAAACAAGGATAGCTGATGCAGAGAGAAGGCAGAACTGCTCAATTGTCATTTTGCTTCTGTTTTCTCTGACAAGAAAAATGACTTTTGCACAGAAAATGACAGAACAAACATGGATAACAGAAGACTGATATCTAAGAGGATAATAATTACAGCTAGCATTCATATAGTGCTTTAAGATTTTTGAAAGAGCACTTTGCTTGTATTATGTCATTTGATCCTCGAAACAACCTTGTGATGTAGGTGCTATTATTATTCCCACTTTACGGATAAGGAAGCTGAGGTATAGAGAGATGATATGACTTCCCCAGAGTCACTCAACTAGTAGAAGTCTAAGGCAGGGATCTGAATTCAGGTCTTCCTGATTCTATGTTTAGCATTCTTATATAATAGGCCACTTAGCTGCTTTAAGGTAAGTAAGGAGATAGAAAGAGTATACCTTGATCCCCTGATGAATTCAAGTCATTTGGCTAAGATAAACTGTTGAGAGAAATGATAATTAATAACCAATTTTGGGGGAGATCCAGGTTTTTTTCCCTGTCCTATTTTCTTGTTTGAAGCCCAGACTTTGAAGGACATTACTGACTTCTGCCAAAAATTTATCCCACCTAAACCATCTTATAGATGAATTCCTGCCCATTGTGTTCTATTCAGGTTTTTTTGGGGGGGATAAATTCTTTGATTAGACTGGACAAGGCTGGGGGTGATTTGGAAGCAAATGACATAATCAAAATCACATTCCCCACCCCCTCATTAGAATAGGTACATCTCTCATTGTAATAGTCATTCTTCTCATTACTTGTTAGGCAATCAGAGTTGATTTCCACCCTCAGAAACACCTACTCTTCCAAGGGCATATAAGCATTGGGTGGGTTCCATGATTTGTCTTTGGTCTAAGAGAGATGGTTAAAGAAGGATGACTATCCTTTTATTAATAATATGCTAGCATTATTAATAAAATAATTAATTACCCAGAAATTATGTCTCTCAAACTTTTTATACATCACACTATATATTCTTGGCTACTGAAAGACCTGGAAGATGTGATTGCTGAGACACTCAGTATTATTGTCTCTAATATTCAAAAAAGCATGGAAAACAGGAAAAACATTGCAAGCTTGGAAAAGTATAAATGTCCTGATTTTCAAAAAAGAGAAGGGAACCACACCTGCAAATTGTAGATCAATGGATGAACTTGGCTTTGATTTCTAGGAAAATTCTGGAATGAATCATTAAAAAAGATATGTGGCAAATATTCAGAAAAGAAAGATGTGATTATAAGATGCTACTATAGCATCATCAATATCAGGTCATGACAGTCTAATTTCATTAGCTTCTTTTTAACAGGATTCCTAAATTAGTAGATGAAAGGGATATTGTAGATATAGGAATATCATTTCCTTGGATATTTAGTGAGATTTTGATAAAATATCTCATGCAATTCTTGTGGAAAAGATGGAGAGATAAAGACTAGAAAATAATACAATTAGAAAGATTCGGAATTGGTTGGACAGCTAGATTCACATAGCAGTTGTTAATATTTCAATTTCAATGTGGCAGGAAATCTCTGATTTAGTATCCCAGATTTTTTTTCTTGAGTCTGTACTGGATATATTTTTTATTAATTATTTTATGTGACACAAAGGTGGACAGGATGGCAAGCACATTGTATGATATAATCAGGATCCAAAAAAATCTCAATTGACTAGAGTACTGATGTGTATTTAATAAGATGAAATTGAATAGAGTTAAATGAGTCTTACATTTACACAACAAATTAGCTTCACAAATACCAGTTGGAGGAGGCATGGTTAGCAGTTGTTCTGAAAAAGATTAGGAGATTTTGTGGTCAGCTTACAGCTAGATGGCACAATGGATTGAGTGCCAGGGAGTTAGGGAGACTTATCTTCCTGAGTTCAAATCTGGCCTCAGTCACTTACTAGCTGTGTGATCCTGGGCAAGTCACTGTTGCCTCAGTTCCTCATCTGTAAAATGAGCTGGAGAAGAAAATGGCAAACCACTTCAGTATCTCTGCCAAGAAAATCCCAAATGAAGAGTTGGACACAACTAAAATGACTGAACAGCAACAAACTTAATATAAGTTTGCAGATTGATATAGTAGCCTCTTCTCACCCCCCAAAAGCTAAAGCTAATGAAATCTTGGGCTGCATTGTAAAGAGACATAGCTTCCAGGAATAAGAAGGCAATGGTATTTTGCCCTCATCATTTTATCTGGAGTACTGTATTTGGTTCTGGAACTCATCAGTATAAGGACACTGCTACCATGGAAAGTGTCTGATGGAGATCAGGCAGGATGGTGAAAGATCTTATGTCCCTATTTTATGAAGATCAGCTAAAGGAACTGGGAATGTTTAACCCAGGGAAGACAAAACTCAGGAGGGACATGATGCTGTCTTCAAGTATTTAGAGGAATATCTTTAGGAAGAGGAATTATGCCTGTTCTGCTTAACCCCAAAGGGCAGAACCAGGAGCAACAGATAAAAAGTGAAGAAAAAAGAAGAGTCAATTTAAGCTTAATGTCAGAGAAAATTTCCTAACAATTAATGTTATCCAAAAGCAGAATGAGTTGCCTAGAGGCACTATGGATATCTTCAAATAGGCTATATGACCACTTGTTGGGTATTTTATAGTGGGGATTTCTTTTAGAAGTGAACTGAACTGGGTGTCAACTGAGATCCCTTCTTGTCATTCTTCAACTCTGTTTCCCTGAGTATGTAAAGTAGGGGTAGAGTCAACTCCCAGAGCAATTCTCCAGGCTTCCACCAAGTTGAAATGGGAGAAATGACCCATTCCACTGTAATTCCAATAATATAGGATGTCCACTTTCTGAGGTTTGGCCTCCCTGAGTAGAGAGAGGCTCATAACTACTTAGTGATGGTTATCTGGTGTTATATTCTTTAGCTATGGCAACCCAGGGTATCTATGATCAACAAAGAAATAAATCAGTTCAGGCCTAACTTTGTTCTGAGTCCAGAAGTGGGGAAGGCAGCCAGAATGGAAACTCTGCTTCTGGGCATTAGGCCATCCAATTCAGTCATTGTCCTGGCTTTCCTCTTCTTTACTTCATTTCCATATTACCCACCCTCTCTGTTGCAGGGAAAAATCATTTCACAGGGTCTTGGATTTTGAGCTGAAAGGGACATCTGAGTTCCTCTGGTCCAACCCCCTCATTTTACAAATGAGGAAACTGAGGCTGAGAGTTGTTAAGTGACTTGTTAGAGCCCGCATTTAATTAATGACAGAATTGGGCTTTCACCTCCAAGTCACTAATACCTTACCTCTATGCACTATTATGGGGCAGCTGAGTGGTACAGTGGCTAGAGTGCTGGGCCTGGAGTCAGGAGGACCTGAGTTCAAATCTAGCCTTAGACACTTACTAGCTGTGTGACCCTGGGCAAGTCACTTAACCCTGTTTGCCTCAGTTTCCTCATTTGTGAAATGAGCTGGAGAAGAAAATGGCAAACCACTCTAGTATCTTTGTCAAGAAAACCGCAAATTGGGTCATGAAGAGTTGGACACAACTGAAAAAACTGAACAGTAAGATGCTCTATTATAGCAGCTGCTTCTGAAGATATAAGCATCAGGTGGAAGTGAGGGAAAATGGGGAAACAGATTTGCATAAATTCAAGAAAGTATTATGAAAACCCCTACCACTCTATGGGCCATTAGCAACCACTTGTGAAAGGTATGAAAAGGTCCATCCACTGCAAAATGTCTATTTCCAACATGTTGGAAATTCACACTGTGATTTGGTATTAAATCCCCATGAGTCTCTAGTTGAAAGATAAATTAGATACACAAAAACTATTATATAATGATATCTTGTTATGGATAAAGTGGATTGAGATTCAGAGGAGAGGAACTCAAATCAGAGCAATCAGTGAAGAATCAACAAGTAAGTATTTGGTGCCTACTGTGTTTGAGTGAGGAAACTTTTTCCTCTATTAGCCTTCCAGATTCAGGTTGGACTCAAAGCCTGGAAAGAGTTGTGAGTAGTTTCCAATCTGGCTGCCACAGACTTAGAAAAGATGAGGAATGCAATTAGAGAAGGGAAAGACAATGATATGTACCACTGGACTTAAGATTTTTCCCCCATGTCTTTTTGTCTCATTCTTTTTCTTTTCTTCCTTCCTTCCTTCCTTCCGTCCTTCCTTCCTTCCTTCCTTCCTTCCTTCTTTCTTCCTTCCTTCCTTCCTTCTTCCTTCCTTCTTCCTTCCTTCCTTCCTTCCTTCCTTCCTTCCTTCCTTCCTTCCTT
>NW_020947390.1:5513194-5564294 GCF_900497805.2 Vombatus ursinus
TCTTTCTTTCTTTCTTTCTTTCTTTCTTTCTTTCTTTCTTTCTTTCTCTCTTCCTTTCTTTTTTTGGGAGCATCTCCACATATATTATAGAAGAGAAAATTGTACATGAAATTATGAATCTTTATTATGCAGACATTTCCTTTCATTTTAAGAATATGAAAAATTAAACATGTAACTTTCCAAGCTATCCCACTCATCTGTGATTCCTTCTGGCCTTCCTTCTGTTCTCTCCTATATTTCTATTTTTTTCTTTTTTAGGGGTGAGGGATTCTATCCCTAATTATACCATCCTTCCCTTCTAAAGCCCAAAGGAAAAAAAAAGAAAAAAACACTTGAACAAATTCACATACTTAAAAAAATATATTTCCACAGTGGGAATATCCAAAAATCAAGACTTATTTTGTATCCTTAGTCTATTACATCCTTGTCAGGAGGTAGGTAGCATGTTTCATTCATTATTAGTTATCTGAATTTTAGTTGGTCATTGCATTTATCAGAATCTTGTCTTCCAAAGTTGTTGGTATTTACAATATTGTTTTTATTGAATAAGTTGTTTTCCTGGTTCACATTACTTCATTATTTATAGGGTCATGCAAATCTTCCAAGGTTTTTCTGAAATCATTGCTTTTAATATTGTGAATGTGTTAAAAATAGTTCATTACATTCCAGAACAGCTGGACCAAGTCACAACTCCAATCAGTCAATCAAGGAGCATTTATTAAATGCTAAGCACTACCCTAAGTGCCAAGCACTTCGAGAGAGAGGCAAAAAATGTCCTTACTCTAAGGAACTCAATTTAATAGGGAAAACAACATAAAAACAGTCATATACAAATAAGATATATACAGGATAAACTGGAGATAATCAACAGAGGAAAGGAACTAGCATTAAGGGAGATCAGAAAAGATTTCTCATAGAAGGTGGAATCTTAGCTGGAACTTGAAGGAAGCCAAGGAAACCAGATGGTGGAGATGAGGAGGGATAACATTCCAGGCATGAGGGATAGCCAGAGAAAATGCCCAAATTTGGAAGATGAAATATCTTCTCCAAGGAACAGCAAGGAGCCCAATGTCACTACAGAGTAGAGTACATGAAGGGGAATAAGATGTATGGAGAATGGAAAGATAAGAAGGGACCAAGTTGTAAAGGACTTTGAATATCATACAGAAGATTTTATATTTGATATTAAAGGTGATAGGGAACCATTGGACTTCATTGAATGTGGAATGGGGAGAAGGGTGACATGGCCATATCTGTACTTTAGGAAGACTAATTTGACAGACAAGTGGAGGCTGGAGTAGAGTGGGGATAGACTTGAGACACAGCAATCAATCAGTGGTCTATTGCAGTTATCCAGACATGAGGTATTGAGGGCCTACTCCAGGTTAGTGGCAATGTTAGAGGAGAGAAGGAAGAAGAGGGCTTTATACGAGAGATGTTAGAAAAGTAAATCAGTAGAACTTGGCAACAGATTGGATATGTGAGAGGATGTGTGTGTGAAAGAGAGTGAGAAGTAAATAATGATACCAATGTTGAAAATCTGAGTGACTGGGAGGATGGTGGTGTCTTTGACAGCAATAAGGAAGTTAGGAAGTGAATTATCAGGCATGACATGGACAAAGATCCAGCAAAGAGACTGAGAAGCAGTCAGACAGCGAGGAGGAGAATCAGAATAAAGTAGTGTCACAGAAACCTTGAGAGAAGAGATTATCAAAGAGAAGCGAATGATCGACAGTGTCAAAGGTCGTAGAGAGGTCAAGAAGGATAAAAATTAAGAAAAAAGTCTTTAGATTTGGCATTGAAGAGATCATTGTTAACTTTGGAGAGAGCAGTTGTAGTTGAATGAGGAAGTTTGAAGCTATATTACAGAGAGTTAAGAAAAAAGTTGGAAGAAAGGAAGTTGAGGCACCTACTTTAGATCACCTTCTTGATGAGTTTACTTACAAAAGGGAGGAGAGATATGAGATGATAGCTAGTGGGGATGGACAGATAAGGTATCAATATTTTGAGGATGGAGGAAGAATGCACATGTTTGTGGGCAGCAAGGAAGCAGGCACTAAATGAGAGAATGAAGAAAAATGAAAGAGTTGGGATGATAGAAGGGGCAATCTGCTGGAAAAGAGGGGGATGGAATGGAATTACTTGTATATGTAGAAGCCTTAGCTTCTACAAAAAAGGCTATCTCTTCATGTAAGACACGGGGGAAGGAGGAAATGGTGGCAGAAGGCATCTAAGTGATGGAAGATGAGGAGGAGGGGAGAAGACAGAGCTCTCGGGGGTGAGGGAATGGAGCCATGAGAGGTTTGAAGAAGGATGAAAAAGTTTGGAAAAGCCATTGTGAATGGTATAGTGAATTGATTAAGGAGGCATAAAAGGATTGCCTTGTAGCAATGAGGGCCCATTGAGATTATGTAACAGAAATTTTAAGTAGACCTGTTCATCAGGTTTGCATTATTTTATGCAGCTCTGTTTAACAGCAAAAGAGGAGGAGTAAAGGTAGTAGATGGTGGGAGTAATCCAAGGCTGAGTCTTGGTAGGGCAAGATCAGCAATAGGATAAGGAGACAGTGGACTCCAACAATATATTAATGTGCCTGTCTTCTTAAAGCCCCTCCAGAATTTGTCATTTATATTTTTTTGTCATTTTTGCTAATCTAATGGCTATGAGGTAAAACTTCAGGGTTGGTTTAATTTGCATTTCTCTATGTATGATTTGGGTCATTTTTTTCATATGGTTGTTAGCTTGAATTTCTTCCTTTGGAAACTGAATGTTCACAACTCTTTACTACAGTATTTATTAATTGGTGAATGGCTACTAATTTAAATCATTCTTCATATATTTTAGAAATTAAACCTTTATCAAGGAAATTTACTACAAAGATTTTTTTACCATTTAGCTATTTCATTCCTAATCTCACCTCTATTAATTTTATTTGTGGAAAATCATTTTAACTTTATGTAATCAAAATTGTCCATTTTATGTTCTGTAACTCTCACCAACCTTGTCTGGTCATGAGCTCTTCCCCTACATTCCACTCCTCTGCACTAAAATGCAAAAGAGTTCTGGAATAGAGAAACTGGAGGACCCCAAGAGCCCTTGAGAGTGTGTTGGAAGAAAGACCTCTAGATGGATGTTGACAGAGAAGTTTAGTATGCAGAAATTTGGCAGAGAAATTTATTATACAGAAATTACATAGACTTTCTGACCCTAAGTCAGATGGAAACTTCTGCCAGAGGTGGCCTTTGGTGACCAGAAAATATAAGTAAAAAGACAGATTTAAGTCTTTGGGTACTACTACAGTAGTGGCAGTGGCTTTGTGTTCCAAAGAGCTTGGCTTGGCACAAGGCATCTCCCTCTGGAAAGGAAATGTTCATTTTAGACAGGACTGAGAGAGTGACAAAATTCTAATTTTTTTAAAGCTGAGGTATTTTTCTCTTTAATTGGATGACTGAATGTGTCAGGCCTTTTGTCTTCTTTAAAAAACAATAGCAGAAAAACTTTGGGGCTTTAAGCTAAAAAAAAAAATGATCCTCTGGAGAAAAAGCAGTAGCTCTCAATGGTGGTTTCTAGCAGAAGCCAGAAGTTACAGAGAAAGCAGCTCCAAAACCTCATGCCCATTGGAGCCACATGTGGTGTTAAATAGTGTGACCATAAGACCAGCAGATCAAAAACCACTTCAGACAAGCAGTGAACAAAGTTTGGCAGAGACTACCTGGCATGTGAGATAACTGGGGAACAGGACCAGTAGGACTGACTCAATGATATTACCTATGTTAATTCCACCCCCATTATCAATATCTCAGCTTCCCTTGTGTGGTCATAACCACCCATCATCATTCCTTATAATTCCATTTCTCCCTATGCCTTTGTATTTCCTAAATCTTTTTTTTAGCTTCATTGTAAGCCTCAGTCTTTCTATTCCCTCAGCACATTCCTAGGCTATAGTTCCTGCTCAGGCTTAATTTGACTTCATTCACAGTATTTGCCCTTCCTATTCTACACAACTCTCCATTATTTTATTTCTTGCTTTATTTTTCTATTGACACTCATTCTATGACAAAAGCCAGCCCTGGATGTCTCCCATTATCTGCATCTTCCACTTCAACTCACATGCTGCTGAATCAAGGTGAAGGAAATCACCCAACTGAACCATCTGGGTCTACCACAAATTTGTTATCTAATCTTGGCTAGTCCCTCACTAAAGAAAGACAATACTTTTACTGTTTGCTAATTGAGTCTCTATCCAACTCCCCACAGATGCTGCTCAAAATGTACTTTTCTTTCCTCAAACCTCCTATCCTTTCACTTTCCCTTACCTTTTCATCTGAGAACTTGGATTCATGTCAGACTCAAGTATGGTATTTCAATATGGGGAGTGATTTCTCTCTTTTTTTATGAATAGGGAAAGTAGGATACACAGAGAGAGTTGGGAGATCTGCCCAAGATTATACAAAACAACAACCACCACCACCACCACCACAACAACAGCAGCAGTGGAGATCAGACTGAAAAAGTGTGAACATATTGGCCAATAGAAGGAAGACATCTTTAGCAGAAAGACTTAAGTTAGCTTCTTCAAGGATTGAGAGACTACCACTTCTTTAAGGTAATTGGTGTGTTGTCAAGGGTTTATTGATTACTGATTGTTCGTACCCAGGAAAGTAGGAGGTTAGGAAATTAGAAGAGGAAAACTTTGGTTGCCCTTGAAGCTGGATCTCCAGAATCTGGAGGTGGCAATAAAAATGTGGGCCTAAAAATAAGAAGGTAAAGGTGAAGGTAATGGTAAGTTGAATAGATCAAAAGAATTCAGACTTACAGGTTTATCTTTGAAATAATGGTGCACATTTTTTTCCACCTTAAATCTAAGTGTGATCTCCTTTTAAATAGAATGCCTTGATATCATCGTAAAAAACCAGCATAGTTCTTAATTCAGAATTTCCTTTCTTGGCCCCTTGACACTTGAAGCAGTTTATTATTACCTTACTGGACAGTAGATTAAACACAGCAAATCCTCTCTGTCTGATATTTGCCTGCTATTGGGTACAATTTAAAAATTCTGGCCAGATGCTCAATCAATGCAATCCTAGCAATGCAGATTTGATGTTAAGACTAAATTGGGTTGACTTGTCATCTGAATAACAGAGTAGCTCCAACTGTGGTTCATTTTATGAATATGGATAAGGCCTCTGCACTCTTATTAACTTATAGAAGGGTTGTGTTTAACCATGAAAGGAAAGAAACTCACAAATTATCCTCCTGTGCAATTTTCAGCAACGCCAAATGAAAACCTGTTTTGTTTCCTGAGTGACACAAATCCTTGAATTGGTCTCTGCACACAAAATTTGAATGAAAGTCGTAACTACACATTCCCTTAGGGGGCTGGAAAATAACCATGAGTAAAATTTGCAGTCGACAGGATTTGTTATTAGGGCTTGATTACCTGCAGGTTTATTGCCATATTGGTTTTTGGGGAGCCTTTTTCATGCAAAGAAAAAGACTCAATTCCACAATGTGCAGTGAGGGATGGAGCCACAGGTCCTGGGTAGACCAAATCATCCATAAACACTCAGTCTTTGGAGCAGTCTTCCTTTTGGATAAGATGTATAGCTTGACATAAGATTATTTTCCCCTACCCTTCTCCATCTCTAAGGAAGAGGACTATTGGTTCATATATTTCATTTATATTAAATATAAATTTAATATATAGGGATACAGTTAGAAGTTGTTGAATCTGTGGCAAAGATGCCCAAAATAGCCAATGTGGAAAACTGAACATTGGTCCAGGTTTCCTGAGGTGCCAAAATCATAAGTTGAGAGCAGAGAAAGATCCCAGGGACCTGACAAGGTCTTGTCAAGTGGATGTTTTTGGTTGTAGTCCCAACTACTTTGCCCACCAGAATGCCGTATTCCAAGCCCTCTGCTTCTTTAATGTGGAAGCTTCTCATTCTTGTGTGATCTTGACTGCCTCCACAATATTTGATTTCTTTCTGGGCACTTGAAATATTTTCTCCTTAAGCTGAGAGCTCTGGGATTTGGCTATAACATTCCTGGGAGTTTTCATTTTGGGATCTCTTTTAGGAGGTGGTCGTTGGATTCTTTCTGTTTTACCCCCTGGATCTAAGATATAGGGGCACTTTTTCCTGTATAATTTCTTGAATATGGTGTCTAAGCTCTTTTTTTTGATCATGGCTTTCAGGTAACTGTCTAGTAATTGTTAGATTATCTCTCCTGCATCTGTTTTCCAGATCAGTTGTTTTTCCAATAAAATATTCGAAATTTTCTTCTACTTTTTTATTCTTTTGACTTTCTTTTATTATGTCTTGAAGTCTCATGGAGTAATTAGCTTTCATTTTCCCAATTTTAATTTTTAAGGAATTATTTCCTTCAGTGAGCTTTGGTACCTTTCCCCCCATCAGGCCAATTCTGCTTTTTAAGGTGTTATTTTCTTCAGTATTTTTTCATGCTTCTTTTACCAAGCTATTTTCCTGGTTTACTCTTACTTATCTTTTTGTTCCATTTTAAGTTCCAAACTGTCTCCCTCTCTTCCTCCCCACCCCACACTAGAGAAGCCTACCATTCCACAGACACAGACACAGACACAGACACACACATTTACAAACACATAGACACACACACACACACGTAAAACTACACTATGCATACTTCTATTTATCAGTTCTTTCTTTGGAGGGGAATAGTAACTTCCTTAATAAGTCCTTTGTAATTGATTTGAATATTTACAATACTAAGTATAGCTTAGTCATTCACAGTTATTTTTCAAACAGTATTGCTATTACTGTATACAACATTCTATTGGTTCTACTCATTTCACTCTTCATTATTTCATGCAAGTCTTTCCATGTTTTTCTAAAATCAATCTCTTCATCATTTCTTAAAGCACAGTAGTATTCCACCATAATCATATACTACAGATAATTCAGCCATTTCCCAATTGATGGGCATTCCTTCAATTTCCAGTTCTTTGCTACCACAAAGAGAGTTGCTATAAACATTTTAGAACATATAGGTTCTTTTAATTTTTTCCTGATTACCTTGGGAAACAGACCAAGTAGTGATATTTCTGGATCAAAGGGTATACACAGCTTTATAACTCTTTGGGCATAATAACAGACTGCTTTCCAAAATGTTTGGATCAGTGCAAAGTTCTGCCAACAGTGTATCCCAATTTTTCCACATCCCCTCCAACGTTTGTCATTTTCCTCTTCTATCATTTTAGCCAATCTGACAGGTGTGAGATAATATCTCAAAGACATTTTAATCTACATTTGTCTAATCAATAATGATTTAGAGAATTTTTATATGACTATATGTAACTTTGATTTCTTTATCCAAAAACTGCCTATTCATATCTTTTGACCATTTATCAATTGGGAGATGGCTCACATCTTATAAATTTGACAAAATTCTCTATATATTTGAGATATGAGACTCTATCTGAGAAATTGTCTATAAATTCCCCCCCCCCCAATTTCTGCTTTCCTTCAAATCTTGGCTATATTAGTTTTATTTGTACAAAACCTTTTTAATTCAATGTAATCAAAATTACCCATTTTCTATCTCATAATGCTCTCTATCTCTTGTTTATTCATAAATTATTTTCCTATTCCTAAGTCTGATATGTAGTATGTTCCATATTCTTCTAATTTACTTATGATATTTCCTTTTATATCTTGATCATGTATCCATTCTGACCTTGTCTTGATAAATGGTGTCAGATATTAGTCTATGCCTAGTTTCTTCCGGACTGCTTTCCAGTTTATCCCAACAGTTTTTCCCAATGAATTCTTAACCCCAAAGTTTAAATCTTTACATTTTTCAAACACAAGGTTACTCTAATCATTTACTACAGTGTGTTATGTATCTACTCTGTTCCACTGATGCACCTTTCTATTTCTTAGCCAGTACCAGATGTGGTTACCTAATATCTTTCCCTCTTCTTTAGAACTATCAGAAATAAAAAAATCCTTCAAGATTTTTGGAAATAAATTACTCAACCAGGACTTATTAAAGTTCTACTATGTGCCATGTACTGTGCTAAGCACTGGGGAAACAAAAACAACAAAATAGCCCCTGTCCTCAAGGACCATACTTTCTACCAAGCTAGACAATACAAATGTATATAGGTATATACAAGACACATACATTAAACACAAGATAACCTTGGAGGGGAAGGCAGTAGCAATTAGAGGGACCAAGAAAGGCCTCATAGAGAAGGTAATAGTTAAGCTGAGCCTGGAAGGGAACCAGGAATTCCAGGAGGTAGAGGTATTGCGGGAGAGTAATTCAAGTGTAGGGGATGGCCATTGCAAAGGTACAGAGAATGGAACATGGAGCATTGTGTTTGAGGAATAGCATGGCTGGATATTGGAGTGTGTGAAAGGCTGTAACGTGTAAGTAGACTACAAAGAAAGGAAGGAATGTGGTTATAAAGAGCTTTAAATGCCAAACCGAGGAGGAAATGACCACAACTTTATAGCATTAACAAGTACCATGAGCTTTCCTTGTGGAAATCAAATGATTATTTGTATTATTATAATTTGTTTTCAGGATAAACAATTAAATTGAGGAATTTTGGTAGTACAAAATGTGATGCAATGAGATCATATATCTATTCTAGAATTTTAACATATATCAAATAATCGAAAATATTACCACTGTAAAGAAAGAACCTACATATGCATTATGCTATTGGAGTTCAAGATAAATTCAAAGTACATGGCAACAATGACTTCAGCTAAACTACATTTGCTTTATGTGATTTAAAGAAGCTCATTTGGGGATGATGTAAGACTCTATAGCTACAGATGGTTTAATGTATGTGTGTGTGTGTGTGTGTGTGTGTGCGTGTGTGTGTGCATGTGTGTATGTATAAGTGAGGAAAGAGGTCCAGATCACTTATTTGGCATTTTTACCTGTTTTATATCATAGTGATTATAAATACCCATTATAGATTAATCTTTCTAGTGAAAAGGTGGGACATATATGTGTACATATATATGTGTGTGTATGTTTACATAGTATGTATGTTCAAATACATATATATACTTACATATATGTGTGAATGAGGGGTAACATACAATATTAGATACCTTGGCCTCTGAGAGGTTAAATGACTTTCCCATGACCTCTCAGCTAGAATATGTCTTTACTCCATGTTTTCCTGTCCAGTTATCTACTCATCATGCTGCTTCTCATATTTTCACATATTATCCACAAAATAAATTTACCATCTAAGAACTTATTTTGCTTAAATAGAAACATTGTGAAATCAAGTATCCTGGGTTTGGAGCCAAAGGATGGGAATTCAAATTCCATGCTTTGCTACTTACCATTACTTCAAACCTGTCATTGAACTTCTCTGGGCCTTTTTGCAACAGAAAGTTAGAGGATTGTACTACATAAATTCTAAGGTCCCCTCCTCTTTTAAATCCTATGATCTGAATTTAATTCTATTATTCTGAATGTAAGGATTACTTCATAATAGGTAAAGAAGTCAATGTTTTAATTGCAATAACTTCCCCCCATCCACTCTACTTAAAGTCTCATGATCCAAATTCTGTTATACTCTTTACCACACCCCTCATTCACATATATGTAAGTATATATGTATATATGAACATACATACTATGTAAACATACATACACATATATATGTGCACACAAATATTATGTGTATATATATACATATATATATATGTCCTACCTTTTCACTAGAAAGATTAATCTATAGTGGGTATTTATAATCACTATGATATAAAATAGGTAAAAATGATATTCTAATAAATAACTAGAGAGGTGCTTTCTCACAGTTGACATCAGGAAATTATATGACCTTGGCAGCGTGATAGTATAACCAAAAAAGACTTTGATGTCTTTTCAAATTGTTTTGGTATCTCAGCATCAAAAGGCTAACTCAGGTTTGATTGAACTAAGGATTCAGCAACGATATTTTGGCTGTGGCTGCTAAAAGTGTTAAAGTGATATTAAGGCAGCCTGGAAAGTATTGATTTAGAAAATCTTACTTCTTTAATGATGATTTAACAGTTGTGATAGCAAAGAGAAATTCAAAGTTGCGGTAATTTTTATTTAAGTAGCTGGTCTCAAAGATTTCATAACACAAAGGTTTCTTCATAAGTCATTATAACAGCAAAAGTTGATATAAGGCAGACATAGCATGGACCATATTCCAAGGAGATTTAGTTATTCAGATTGAGGAAGACTTTAATTTATGGTTATCTCATCTATTATGCATGGCATGGGCCGAGAAGAAAGTATAGCAGCCTGGCACAGTAGAATACCCACTCAAAGAAAAATTATAATAGTTCACATTAATATAGTGCTCTATGGTTTACAAAGCCTTTTTTCTCCCCTAAAATTGAGAGGGGTGGTTAAAATATCACACACATTTATTACTGAACCCATGAACAAAGTTCATGAAAACAAATGGCAGGTTGCGTCTCGTCACTGTTTCTTTAAGCCTATCCCTTAGAAGACAGCATATATGAAGTAACACAAGCTCCAGAGGTAGAGGACCTGGATTTGAATCTTACTTCTGATGCTTAGTATCTGTATGATTCTGAGGAAGTCATTTAACCTCTGTTTCTTTATCTGTAAAAGGAGGGGGTTGAACTATTTATGGTCTCTTCAGTACTTTCTAGTTCTAGACTGATGACCTTTAAGAAATATCTTTCAAAATGGGAGAGTAATGCCATGTATTTCTTACCGGCAGATCTGTCATGGTAAGGTTCAAGTATAGTAGGATAAAACACTGCCAGCTTTTTTTAAAACAAGTCTAGCTTTGTCCTTCTCCAGTGTCTTCTCTTTGAGTTGTTGTTGATCTTTTTGCCACTTTTCCTTTGAATTCAGGGAAGAATAGGACAATTTGACTTTGTTTTCATAGCAAAGAACCTCTTGATCATGAAAGTCCTGGGAGTTGACCCGGTGAACACAGCAGCAGAGCAGAGGAAGCTTACAAAGCACTACAAGTGACCCTACCCGCCCATCCAGCAGGAAGCCCATCATACAAGTGGTATCATTTCCATTTTACAAATGATGAAGCTGAGGTTCAGAAAAGCTGAGTGACCTGTTCATGATAACCCACCATTAAGTATCAGAACCAGGATTTGAACCTAGGTTTTCTGACTGAAGTCATCTCCTTTCTAGCGTATGATTCTAATAATGGAGATCTGTGGATGGGTCCCAGGGTCAGGATACTACACGGATTCCCTTCTCACTTCCCTCTGCCCTAGACTCCCACACACAGTCAGACTAAGTTGAGTCTTGGAGGACCTTGGATTGTAACGAGAGGCGATAGGCTCTCTTTTCTCATATTCTATAATTATACACTCATACTAACACCCAAAAGAAAAATTAACTTGTAGCACAGGCTTTGGATCATGTCTAGACCCTCCCAAAGAGGGGAATAAGAAAGTAGTCAATGTGTAATGTAAATCAGGTATTTTTGTTTTTGTTCAGTCATCTCAGTTGTATCTGGCCCTTGCTGACCCCATTGGGGGTTTTCTTGGCAAAGATACTAGAGTAGTTTGCCATTTCCTTCTCTAGTTCATTTCACAGATAAAGAAAATGAGGCAAACAAGGTTAAGTGACTTGCCCCAGGGTCATAGCTAGTAGGTGTCTGAGTCCAGATTTGAACTCAGGAGGATGAGTCTTCCTGACTCCAAGCCTGGTAATCCATGCACTATGGTGCCACCTAGCTGCCCATCCTTCACACAGTCAGCAAAATGGTTTACCTTAAGTGTAGGTCTAACTGTATCACTCACTTATTCAATAAAATTCTGCCGGCCACCTATGGCCTCCAGGGTAAAATATAAAATCCTCTATTTGATTTTAATGCCCTTCACAACTTGATCCCTACCTATCTTTCCTGTCTAATTATAAATGACTCCCCTTTATCTACTCTAGAATTTAAGTTTCTCTGTGTTCCTTACAGTCTAGGAAAAGCTGGAGTTACGTGCTTACATGAAATTATTCGATTAAGTATTGTTGTTGTTCAATTGTTTCAGTCATGTCTGACTCATTTCTTGCCTCCTTCCCTTCTCCACTCCCACTAAAATCACCCCACTTTAGATTCTTATCTCCTCAACTAGAAGACTATTATGGCCACTTACTAACTGCCTTTCTTGCCTCTAGACTTTCCTCTCTCTAATTTAACTTTGATATTGTTGTTAGAACAATCTTCCTAGTACACAAATCTGATCATCTTACTAGTCACCCAAACTTTCAATGGGGCTCTCCGCTACTTACACTGGATGCTGGCATTTAAGGCCTCCCATGGACTGGCTTTAATGAAACCTTCCTGCCTTATCTCTTATTACCCTACCTCGTGTTCTATCTTCCTGCCAAATCGGGCTATTTTCCACATCTTCTTCCTTGTCTCCTCTGTCCCTTCATTCTTCTCCTGCCCCCTCCTGTCTCTGACCTCTTAATTACCGAATCTAATGATCTGTCCTTTATCCTGATTCTTCTTGACCCCTTGGAAGCCTTCGACTCTATCAATCTCCTTCTTCACCTTCACGCTCTCTTCCCTGCAGTTTTCTTTTGCCTGACACTGCTCCTTCCGGGTGTTCTTTCTTCTCCATGTATGATTATTTCTCTGTCTCCTTTGCTGGCTCTTCATCCAGGTCATGCCTTTTAGTTATTTATGTGCATGCCTTTTCCCTCATTCAGTTATGTTACTTTATAATGGGTTTGGTGCCACACTTCTCACTGTATCTCCAGTGCCCAGCAGAGTGGCTTATATTCAATTGGAGTTTAACAAATATTCATTTAAATGAATTGTATTGAATGGGCAAGCACACAACATAACTAATACCAAGCCCAACCTCCCACAGCTGGGCTTCTAACCTTACAGCAATGTAATCCTCTTCTGCTGAACAGAGGGTATATGTTCCCGAAATGCTAGTCAGCAAAACACATAAAACTTTACTGCCTCAGCAGCTATTAGAGTTGGAATTTGATACTACCAGATGAGAAAAAAATGCCATCTCATAACAATGAGAAACCAAAGGGCATGGGGTCCTCAGCACTACACAGTTTACTACTTGCCGTCTCAGCTGGACTTTCCTTCCCTATGTTTCTGCACACTTGCTCACATATGGCTGGGTCCACCCTTGTAAATGAATTCAGCTCCAAGGTCCTTCAATGCTGAGGATTGACAACTATTATGAGTATCCAGCCTAGAAGTATTGTGGTCTTGAAGCAGTTCCTGAATGAAATGTGTCCAAAAAGAACATCAATTTTAGCCTTCATTTCAAACAGAAATTACCAGGTAGTTCTCAAAGCCACTTTTCTCTTGCCTCCAGTCATTTATGATTACCTTTTAGATGTCTGAAATTTAAGTTGACTTCTCCAGGGCTGTTCATTTCCATTAGCAAACACAGACCTCCTTTCTGGGGTTCCTATAAGAGTCTGAAATGAACCCTTCATAGTTAATTTTCTTTTGCTGCTTCAACTGTAACTAACTAGTACTTTCATTTTTGCTAGAGTCATGTAGTCTTTGAAACAAGGACATGTGGCTAAAAGAGATTTTGTGAAAAACCAGTATCTGTTAATACTAGCTGATTTCTTAAAGCATCTCCTAGCCCTTTTGCTGTGCCAGCAGTGCTAAGGTTAAATCTAGGCCCCTGAACAGAGTGGATGAAAAAGACCAATTGTTAGCTGCAAAAATGGATGGCCAGTGGAGGCCTTTTCCCAAGAGCCCCCACAATGCTGGAGTTGGTTAGGTAATAGTAGCACATCTGTGGACCACAACTTGGGGTTTAGAGACAAGCTCTTTCAAAAGTAAAGTGTCTATGAGAAAGCATGGACTAAAAATGGGCCAAGGGGCATCTTGGAGTGGAGGAGGAAAAATCACTGAATTTGGAATAAAAAAGCCTTGGTTCAAGTCCAGACTCTGTCACTGATTGTGTAACCTTGGGAAGGTAACCTAATTTTTCTAAGCTCCTTTTTCTTCACCTTTTTTTTTTCAGTTGCAGCGGTGGGAGGGAGGATGATGATGAGGATAATGTGAGGTCTGTAACACAGACTTCACAGGGCTATGGGGAGGATTACATGAGAAATGAGGAAGTGCTTCTTACCCTAAAGTGGTACATCAATGGAGGTTGTTGCTTGTGTTGTTAACCTTTGTTATCTTGGAGTGATACAGAGACTCCTACCTCAGTTCATCAATCAATCAAATAATCAATCAACAAGTATTTATTAAATATCTTTTACGTATGTTGTACTAAGGCATTGGGAAACAAGCCCAGAGAATGAAACCTTCCCTACTGAAAATTAGCTTACATTCTAACAGTCAAGATAATTCTCCATTCCTTCCTAATCTAGTGTCTGGGGAATTCACACTTTGTAAAAGAGAGAAAAGGGGCTTATTTAATTACTTATCTTGGCCGTGCCTAGATATAACTGTTAATATACACTGATGTGGTATTTCATAAAGAAATTGAAAATAGGGGGCAGCTAGGTGGTGCAGTGAATAGAGCACCAGCCCTGAAGTCAGGAGGACCTGAGTTCAAATTTGGCCTCAGATCACACACTTGACACTTACAAGCTGTGTGACTCTGGGCAAGTCACTTAACCCCAATTGCCTACAAATAAAAAAAAGAAAAAAAGAAATTGAAAATACCTTATAGTTCATTTGTGGATTTATAGAGGGCCTTGGAACGAACCTATATGCAATAACACTTTTTAATTCTAAAAAGGGCGTTATATGTACATGTGTATATGTATATACATACACACTTATGCACATATGCATGTATATATACATATATGCATGTAAATTGATATGAATATAAATAAATCTATCTACCTAATCTCCTTATGGTAGGAATAGCTTAGCATCATGATTTCTCAATTATATAATAAGTTCCTAATAAAATACCTCTTGGTCAACTAGCTTCTAGAGTATACTTATATTTTATTGAATATAAAGGCTTCAGTGGTCAGTCTCCATTTTGAGGCAGTAAAGTAGTATAGTGGATAGAACACTGGATCTGGACTCAGGAAGACCTGTGTTCAATCTAACTTCCAAGACTTACTATCTAGGTGACCCTGGGCAAGTCACTTAACCTCAACTATAAAATGAGTATAATGATATTACCTATCTCATAGGGTTGTATCCAATGAGATAATATGTGTAAGATGTTTGATATATAGGTGCTATATAAATACTTACTCCCTATTTATTTTATTTTATTTTATGTTCATAACATTTATAACTAGGTTCAGAAAAACCTGGAAAGACTTGTATGGTCTGATGCTGAGTGAGGTGAGCAGAGCCAAGAGAACCTTGTACACACTCACAGCCATGTTGCACGATGACTAATATTGATAAACTTAACCCTTCCTGGCAATACAAGGATCTAAGACATCTCCAGAGGCCTTGTGATGGAAAATACTATCCACACCCAAATAAAGAACTATGGAAGCCTAATTGCTAATTATTTCCTCTTCTGTTGAGTTTTGTTTCCTCTTTCTGATGGTTCCTCCTATTGGTTTTAATTTCTACTTACAACATCTAATGTGAAAATATGTTTAATATGAATGTAAATATGTAGCCTATATCAGATTATGCGCCGTCTTGGGGAGGCTGGTGGGGAGGAAGGGGGAGAACAATTTTAAACTCAAAAGCATGTGGAAGTGATTATTGATAAATCAAAATAAATTAATAAAAAAAACATTTATAACTAGGATGGAACGATTGGAGCTTTGTTCCAGGGTGTTGAATTTTGATGGCTTCAAATTCAGAGTACAGATATTTACAATCCTCCAGTAGGGTAGAAAGAATAGGGTAGTAACTCCTGATTAGCAAGATAAGCTAATTAAAATAGCAAACTACCAGATGGCAAACCCTTGACTTTCCATACATGATCCTTCCCAGCAGCCACTTCAAATAGCCTCCCAGAGTCTTGCCTCATTCTCTTTTCCTCATCTCCCTCCTGTTCCCTGCTTAACTGAGCATATGCTTCATGGAGCTTGTCTTAGGCGTGGCTTGTGCTACTTTCTCCAGGCACAAAAATCTCTAGCTACAGCTTGCTGGGTTCTCCAAACTAGAAGGCATTAAGAGAAGCTTCAGTACTTCTGAGAGTACTCACTTATCCCTTCCCTGAAGAATGGCTTTCTCTTCAATGACAAGGGTCAGGATCAGGAAAACCAGAATCATAATCAGCAGGGACATTCTTCTAGTGCTTGCAAGTTTACCAAGTGCTTTCCAATTTTATTTCATTTAATCCTCACAACAACCCTGGGAGGCGGGTCCTGTCAGTCTTCTTATGCCTATCTTATGGATGAGAGAAATGAGGCTCAGCGAGGTTAAATGACTCAACCAAGGAGATGCAGCAAGATGCAAAGAATCAAAAAATCTTTCCTCAAATATAACTAAGAACTAGATCCTACAACGTTTTAGACCTTATGTTTGTGGGTTTTTTTTTTAATTTTGAGAACTTGGAAGGAGGTGGTAGTGGTAGAATTCATTGCTCTTTATAGAAACAATAGCTACCATTTACATATCATTTTAAAGTTTACAAAACTCTTTATAAATGGCATCTCATTTGATCCTCACAACAATCCTGGGAGGTAGATGCTATTATTATCCCATTTTCAAGAAGAGGAAACTGAGGCATATAGAATGTTAAATGACTTCCCCAGGGTTATACAGCTATTAAGCAATTAAAACCAGATATAAACTCGGGTCTTCTTGACTCCAGGTCTAGACCTCTAACCATTGTGCCACCTAGCTGCCTATTATTAAGCTGAACTGGAGAAGAAAAAGGAAATATTTTGGATTTTTCTTGGCACTTTGCAGTAGGGCCATCCGTCTATCACTTGGGAAATGGAGTGAGCTCCTGAAGCATTAAACAGGTTCTATGCTCATCTACATGTACGGAAATGGTCATCTTTCTTTTGGAAAGATGTTTAGAGTTTAGAGATTTGAGGGCTTTTAGAAGTCATCTAGCCCAACCCTTTCATTTCACAGATGAGGGAACTAAAATGGAGAGAGATGAAGTCGCTTAGACAAGATCACACAAGTGTGAAGCGTCACATTTGGACATTTGGAATCCGAACCCATGTCTGCTTAACTCAAGCCCTGTGTTCTATTCACTAGGCCAAGTCGACTCTCCTACAATAAAGTCCAGCCACCACTCCAGTATCTTTGCCAAGAAAAACCCAACTGGGGTCACTAAGAGTTGGACATGACTGAGATAATGACTGAGGCACCAGGAGGAGTGCGCGAGTGAGGCCAAGAACCCTCTGGCACAGAGCAAAGCAGGAGAGCCAGATGCCGTCTTGCTAAATCTCCTCATGCAAGAATTATTCCACCTCCTCCCAGGCTAGGTTATTAGTCCCAGCAGCTTCACCCTTCAGATCCAGTTGTCCCAAAGTGCCCTCAGAATAACTGGCTGATTTACTCATGGCATGACTTTCCTTCATTATCTTCTTTATCTTACACAGAGGTCAGACAAAAGGAAATGTCTAGGGTTCAAATCAGGACTCATACGCATTCTGAAAGGATGAAAACAATATGTATTTTCTATTTCCCACTTCCCCATCCCAGGTTGTACTGAGGAAAAAATACAAACAAATTCCTGTTCCTTTAAGAATTGTGCTGTCCCTTTCCCACAACCAATATCACCCTGCCCATCAAATAACCAAGTGAGCTCCATTTTGTAGCCGTAACATTTTAGAACAAGTTTAAACAGTACAGAAATGAAAGTAAACAGTTAGAAAAAAGTTCTCAGTGCCAGCTGCTTTGTTTAGCATCCAAGGAGAAACAAGAGGAAAAGCAGGAAGTGGAGGAGTGGCTGATGAATGGGAAAATAGCTTTCCTACTGAGACAAGTGGAGTAGGGAAGAAAAGCATTAACAGGTGGATGGACATTCCTCATTGGCCTCAAGTCCTATGGGTCATCACCTTACTCCTTCTGGCTTGTTCCCCACTGCCTATTTACAATGTTGGGCTTCTGAGATCTTCTGGTCTATACATTTCCCTTCTTTGCTGTCCCCTATATCAGACTATGATGGCTGATGGGAGGCATAGGATAGAGTTCTGGACTTGGAGTTAGGAAAACCTGAGTTCAGATCCTGCCTGACACTTACTAGCTGTGTGAGCCCGAGTAAGTCACTTAACTTTTGTCTGTCTCAGTTTCCTCTTCTGAAAATAATAATAGCATCTATGTCATAGTGTTGCTGTGAAATAACAGATATGAAGTGCTTTGCAAACAAAGTTCTGCATTATGATATGATTATATATCCATTAGTCTCAATTCCTGACTCAGTCCTAGAGACTCCCTCTGGTCCACAATATGTTTGTCCCATTCAGGCTGCCTTCTGGCTTTTTCTTGGAAGTCTGTAAAGGTCAAGAGCATGACCACAGGAGTCCGGGGACTCTGGGCAATCTGCTGGCCCCTGGATAGGTTCTTAGCCTACCAAGTTTCCATCAACACATCTCTGGAGGAGAGAGGTGAGTCTGATTCAAGTCCCAAAGCAAAGGAGAAAAAAGGATAGGCTGGATTAACGTAATCTCTTTTGTTTTGCTGTTATTCCACAGGAAGCAGGAGTAGACTAGAGAGAGTGAGATTTTAATTCACAAAGAGGCCTTACAAATTTTTGTGAGTTTCTCTTGTGTTTTTGAATGTAGAGAGTGGCCCTTTTGTTCTTTTATTCCTACAGAGAGGAATTTTCCAAGGATCTGAAAGAAGAGAGCAGTAAAAAAAAATCCCTTTGCCTGATTTTCAAAATTCAATCATAAAATGAAAAAAATAAATCTGTGGGGAAGTTTCATTCTGTTTATTATGTCTAGCCAAAATTCGATCAGGAAAGAACAAAATATATTAATTAAAAGCCTCTCAATAGCATCATTAACAGAGAATTCTACTTTGTCTGATTTCAGTTCAGGGATATCAAAATGTTATAGGTCTGAAGATGAGGATTGTAAAACACTTTACTCACTGCATTTGGGAAAGCTCATGTCCTTGATGGGACTATCTGAGTTGAAAGAAGTTAAGGGCTTTCAATGTTAAAAATCCAATGAAAAATCAAAACAGTGCCAAACACTGGCAATCATAAACTACTGCTGAACTTGTGCAGGAAAGTGAAGTTTACAATGGGTATAATAAATGTCAAGGGGAAATCAGCTAGGAAGTGAAAAGGGACAGCAAAAAGAAGCAATGGTAAGTCACAGAAAGTTACTTTTGTCAAGGCATCTAACACTTTGTTTCAAATGCCTTGAATTCCTGATGTTCAGGACTGGTAAGGAAATCTCCTGCTGTCCTCTTTTCCTGTCAAAGACAAGTAGAGAGCGGGATCCCAGTGGGAAACTTTAGAGTTAATTGGCCATTGAAAGATACTGCCCTATGCAGCTCTCACCACGGGAGGTACCAGGTGGGCCCATGCATAAGGGCCCACAGAGAGCTAGATTACTGATAAAGAATGAGGATCTGGGGTAAATGACTTATGTTATTCATTCTTTCTTGAGGAGACTACTGAAGGTGGCGACAGGTTCCAAGATGCCTTTCCATGTCTAGTTTTTAGACCTGATATTTAAAAATACAGGATTTGCATAAGCATTCCAGGTCAGTGGCCTATAGATTTCCATTTTTCAAATTCTTCCTATGGTGAGTCATGCCTTAGGAGTCCCTGATTGGGCAGGGTACCATAGAGCCAGCTATGACTTCAAGGAGATTACAGTATAATAGAGGTGTGAGAAACAAAACTATTTAAATCAGAGATAATCTCAGAAGTAAGGCACTAAAGTTAAGGAAAGTCGGGAGAAGCTTCTTGTAGAACATGGGACTTTGAGACTCGAAAGAAGCCAGGCAAGCCAGGAAATGGAGATGAAGAGGTAGAGAATTCCAAACATGAGTAACAATGAAAATGTCCAGATTAGGGAAATGGAGTGTCTTATGCAAGGAGTATTCGCAGGCAAGTTAACGTATAAGAAGACTGGAAAGGTAGGAAGGGGCCAGGTTATGAAGGACTTTCAAAACATATAGAGGATTTTTCATTTGATCCTGGAAGTAATAGGGAGTCAGTAGAATTTATAGAATGGAGGAGCCAGGTTGACAACAGGGTCAGACCTACGGCTTTGGGAAGAGCCATGGGACAATCATCCCAAATAACTTGCCTGAATCTTACTCCTTTGACAATGCCCTCTGCTGTCAGAATATTCCTATACCTTGGACATAATGTACTCCTGAAACTCTTCCTCCAGCCTTGATGGTGCTGTCACTGATTCTGGAAATCTCAGCTACCACAAGCTCCTTAAGTGTGATGCTGTTGAAATCTTTCCCAGGTTTCACTTAGTCCAGTCCTCACCATACTCTCTACCATCATCAGATTTAAGGTGACTTAAGCTCAGGATTTGAGCTCAGGTATTAGGGCTCAAGAGTCCAAAGGGAATTCAGGATTAGTTAGTATTAGTTTAAGTACAACATATATTTGTGGTTTGACCTAAAATCCTAACCATCAGAAATAACATTGTTAAAATCAATCAATCAATTCACAAATGTTAAACATTTACCATGTGGCAGGTGCTGGAGATAAGGGGACAAAAAACCTAAAGGACCTTACATTGGGGAAAACAAGGACATATATACGTAGTGCAGTGGATAGGGCACTGGACCTAGAGTTAGGAAGACCTGAGTTCAAATCCAATCTCATACACTTAACTAGCTGTGTGACCCTAGTTAAGTTGCTTAACCACTGTCTGCCTCAGTTTCCTCATCTGCAAAAAGGGGATAATAATAGTACTACCTCCCAGAGTTATTGTGATCATTAAATGAGATATGTATAAAGTAATTTATAGACCTTAAAGTTCTATTTAAAAGCTAGCAGAATATACACAGCAATTTCAGGGAGAAGGACCAGCAGCTAGGGAATTCAAGAAAGGTCCAGTGTTGGTATTGGCACTTGAGTTGAACTTTGAGAAGCTTGAGATTTTACAAGGTGGAGTGAAGAAAAGAATGCATTTCAGGGAGGGGAGACAGTCTGCTAAAGCAGTGAGACAGGAGATGGAATGGAATCTGTAAGGGATGGAATATAGTCTTGTCCCATGCATGAAATCAGTCAGTTGACAAGTATTTATTATCCACTTACTATGTACCAGACACTGTGCTAAGTTCTGGGGATACAAGGAAAAGAAAAAAATCCCTAACCTCAAGAACTTCACAATCTAATGGGCGAGACAATGTGTAAAAATAACTAGATGCCCACAAACTATACACGGACTAAATTAAAGGCTGAGAGGCGAAGAGAAGAGCTAGAGTGGAGTTGCGGCATGAGACAAGGAAAGTTTTCCAGCAAGAGATGAGATTTGAGCTGAGAGCTAAGTCTTATAGGAAGCAAAGAAACTAAGAGGCAGATGTGAGGGTGTACAGCCAGGGCAAAGGCAAGGAGATGGGAGATTTCATATTGTGTTAGAACTCTTTCAAGTTGGCTAATGTTGAAGTTGCTAGTTTGGATCATAGAGTATAAGGCGGGGAATAAAATATAAGAAAACTGGAAAGGTTGAAAAGGTTATGAAGATCTTTAAATGCTAAACAAAGGAGTTTATATTTGCTTCTGGACACAGTAGGTAGTACTGTTTCTCACTGAATGGGGAGATAGAAGGGAGGAAGGGTAACATGAAACTTATGCCTTAGAAAAAGCACCTTGGCAGCTGATAAGATTTTGGGGTATTGGGGGTGGTAATACATGATTAGTCTGGAATGGGAAAGGTATCACAAAGCCAAGTAGCAAACTATAAATGACATTTTGGAAGACAACCTATTGGTAAGTTGGGAACAGCCTCCAGTGTCCTCCCTCTCTATGTTGTAGGGCTCAGTCTGGCATTGTTTCTGTTGTTTGTCCTTCATTTTCAAAGAGGACCAATGATATTACCTTGATTTGAATTAGATTTAAGTAAGGCAGAGTTGTATGAAGTCCTCAGCCTCACTCTCTCTTCCAGAGTTATCGAAGTTCAGTGGCAAGATAAAAGTCAGGATGTCTGGCAACGGCCTGGGATAAAGTGATGTCTTTGATGTCATACCAAACTCTAAATGCTCCACAGCATTTGCTTCAGCTGCCTTCCTGGCTGTTGGAACAAATTGTTCTCATCTGCCCATTTTACTGGGGGCGGGGAGTCTTCACATATTTGGGGTAGACATTCCCCTAATTCACCAATGGATTTGAAGCCTGTCAGTTACCCTCAGCCTGGTTTAGCCCATCTGCCAAGACCTGGGTGTGGCCATTCCACATGCTACAAGCTTCTTGGAGTCACAGGTGAGAGTTGGGTGAAAAGTAGAAGGAAGGAAGAAGCAGCATTGCCCAACTGGAACTGGGTCCCCAGTGGGGCAGCTACTAATGCTCACAGTGAGGCAGAGCTGTGCCATCACTAGTCTCTCTTCTTCAGTTGTCCTGATCTATATCTTGCCACTGGTGAAAGGTGGACACCAAAGGTGGATGAGCATTAAACATAAGCAGAGTAACATTCAAAGTTTCCATCTATATAAAAATCCCTCCTTCCCTACTGCAGCCTAAAACTCAGAAAATTAGTCATTTTCATGTGATAAAGTTAATGAAGACATTGGCATTATCATTGTCTCTGGGAGAATCAATTTAAAATTAACATGGTATTTGGATTATCCCTTAATTCAATTAAACAAAAAACATTCAAATAAACACTTATCTGCACAGAACTAAATAGTCCTTGTCCTCATGAAGTTAGCATTTTAAGTAGGCATTGGGGAGAGAGATAAAACATGGTGGTCTCATATGGTTAGAATTACATACTCTGCTCACTATACCCCAGATTTTATTCTCTGTCAGGGAAGGTCTTTGAGCTAGAGTGGTGCAGTCAGTGGATATAATGCTTAACTTGGATTTGCCTCAGACGCTCAATAACTATGTGACCCTGGGCAGATTACTTATGCTTTCTCAGCTTCTGTTTCCTCATCCATAAAATGAGAGGGCTGGAGCTTATGACCTATAAGATTTCTTACTGCTCCAAATCTATGATTCTATGAGCATTTAAATATATAAGCATATGCAAAATAATAAAAAGGAATTTCAAGGTGCAGAGAGCTCTTAAACCTCCTCCATGTCAACCTGGCTTACTTTATGAGATTAACTTCTTGACATCTGGAGTCCTGCAGGGATGAGCTGGAGGCAGTGGTATGCTGGGACTGGTTTGTACCAGCTTGGGAAAGTCTATTGTTAATTTTTCAGCGTGAGCTTTGATACCTCAGAAATTACAAACTACAAATCAGGGCTTGATTTATTGTTCTGTTCATTTTCTAGACTTCTGAAAATGATAGAGAAAATGATACAGATTAATAATGCAGATTAAACTGAAAAGTATATCTCCAGTCCAATTTTTTGAGAGCCAATTGTTAAATATTTATGAGGATTCTCCTGGATTCAATTCAATAAACATTTATTAACCACCTACTATGTGCCAGGCATTGTACTAATGGAGGGGATGTGAGTGAAGTGAGTAGCCAAGTTGTTATTGTTAATGAGAAAGAATGAGGGAATGAGGTCAGGAAAAACACATCTAGTCTTATGAGATGACTAGAGGGATGAGGGTAAGAAGAGGTCGAGAGTAAGTGTAATAACTAGTCCTCAGATTTGATTTTATTCAAGGCCAGCCCCATATTAGACTAACTATGGTGGAATGTGCCTTCAGCAAAAACATGGAGGCGTCTTTCCTACCAGACTCCTGAAAAGAAAGTCAGATGAAAAGGGAAATTTATTTTTTTTGAGGTCTATTTTCCAATTCTATTTCAAGGCCTACTATCTGAATTTAATTAGCCTCATCCTAATTTAGATACTTAGTCTAATATTTAATGTCACAATTGGGCAATATTCTTTTTTTTGCTGCTAATTTTACCTACTAACCCCCCGGTGGTTCTTTTTTTTTTTTTTTTTTTTTTTTTTTCAGTAGAACAATCATTCAGCAGCAGTATAAGGCTGAGTCCCATCCACAGCTTGGGGGCAGAGGTAAGGAGAGAAAAGATGATAACAGTCCAAGGAGTTAACTATCTGTAAGCCTTCCAATCACAATCAACCTATGATCAAGATAAAAAGTAAAGGATTATTAACGCTAAGCATGTTTGGACTTTCTGATACTAGTACTTCAACACTGAAAGTCCTTTGAGAGACTGTTCGAATTGTTTTTAGGAGCTAACAGTACAGCAGGAAATTCGATTGAATTGAATTGATTGAGATCTAAGACCCTTAGATCCTTGGAGGTGGTATGGTGTGGATGAGGTCACCCAACTCTTTGCAACTCCTTAAGGTTTATTATGTAGTCTCCTTGTTCAGGTAGATACATCAATAAATCTTCATGAAGAGAAGCATTTATTTAGATATTAGGGAAGAATATAGCATTACTATAAATTTAAAGTATTTCCTCATCGCTTCTGTATCTGCTAGAAGACTGGAACTCCCAAAACTGAATATTGTCCAGGAGGTACACACTCCCTACTCCCTTCTAATTAAACTTGCATTATCAGAATAACTTACAGTACGCAAGGTTTTTGAATTCTCCTCTTTGTGACTGTAGTCCCTCATTGCTCCTTTATCTGTACAGCCATACATATGAACATTTTCTCTTCAAAAAGATTGACACTGCTTAGGATCTCTCCTTTCTCTCTCTAAAAGACTAAATCCTGGAACTTTAGAACTTGGGGTTGCTAGAGGGGTAATCAGGGGCTGGCACTACCAGATTAAAGTTGTCTTCCTATATCAGAGAGGCACAGGAACTCTCTAGAAAGTTGAAATTGTCCAGAAAATATCCCTTTCCTTTATCCAGGAAGGAATGGTGATGGTAGTTCAGTATTTTCCTCTCAGGTAATATGGATGAGAGCTAAATGTAGCTGAAAGTACATCACCACCAAGGCAATCGCTGAGACAAAGGTTCATTTGTAAATCAGTTGTTCTCTCAGGATCTCTCCAGAAAAGGAACTAAAATGGCAAAAGGTCAGAAAAGACTAAGTCTATGAAGAAGACCCACCTTTATTGGACTAACATAAAGAGAGAGTTCCAACACACAAAAGTCCATGCAACCTACTTTATCCTCAATCAATTCACAACACTCAAAGCCAGTCAGTTTACTCACAGTCACTTATCCTCAATAAAGTATGACATATGACAGTTATATAAGTCCCAGTGGGCATGTTCACATCCTCCATATTAAAATCCACCAAAATCCCAAAGTCTCATTTTCCTGTAACCTCATCAAATCAATCAGAAAACTCTCTCTACAGTTTTTAAAGAAGGGACATGAAGGCAATATAATTGAACAAACTTTTATCAAGTGCCTCTAATGGTTTTGGAGGCAGTGGAAAGGTACATGGTAGACATAAGCAGATAAAAGATGCCATCAGGAAAATACATGATTTTTAAAATAATAATAATAAAATGAGCTAGTCATTTGTCAAGAGTGAAGGATGATGGGTAGACAGCTCAAGTGCTCCAGTGATATCCTTATGATGTCAAAACAATTCAAGGAAGGTCCCTAGCCATGTTGAGTATAAGGTTATGGAAGAATATGGGCAAAAATCTCATTGGATGGGCAGGCTTGGATGGGTTGAGATCTGTATCTTGAGAGCAGGAATTGTTTTTTACCTTTCTTTGTATTCCCCTCTTAGCACCATACCTGGCACATAGTAGGTGCTTAATAAATGTTTGTTGACTGACTGGAGAAATTATCCATCAGGATGAGTTAATAAATCTATTTGAATATTTGAGTACATGCAATACAGCTGTGCTAGAACTGGAAAATATAAAGACAACATTAAAAAAAGGCACTTCTGCCCCCAAGAAATTTGTATTTTACTGAAATGACTCCTGTGAGCACCAAGGAAATATAGGTGAAAAGAAGAAATCCAATTTTCTAATTGTCTAGAGGCTACCAAATCCTAGTAACTGGATCCACCCAGACACCTCCATGGAGGCTCACGCGTAAACCATATTATACAAACAAAAAATTGTCCCACTTAAATGAAGCAACATCAATAACAACAACAACAACAGCTCCAGAAAATACAATTCTCTAATTTCCCTCAGTGACTAATTTGTGTTAATAATACTCACTGTCAAGAATGTTGCCTTAATATCTAACCCAACTCCCTCTTGCTTCAACAGGAGCCCATTTCCTCATTTAATTTTCAGTGCAATATATCAGCTCCTTTTGTACTAAGAAAATGAGTTTTCCCTGGTTAATTTGTTGTTAATTTTGAAGCACTTTAATAATTAATATCAGCTTTTCACTTCCACCAGGCTGACAGGCAGGCTTTTCTGAATCTCCTCCTGCTTTTAATTGGCACCTTGTGAGCTGCAAACTGAACAGTGAAAATGAGTTAAACATGAGGCTTAGGCTGACATTTCTTTGTTGACAAAATTCAGCAAATTCAGTCTCAGGAACATTTTGGGAGATCTTCAAAACCAGCACCAACTGAGGAAGGAAAACCCTCCCTATATTACCCTTTACATGCCAACGCTCAGCAACCCTCCATTCAAAAGGCATGATTGGACAGAGGACGGGGACTTGCTAATGGAAACAAGAAATCTCACTACTTGATGTTATAAATATTCTCATTCGTATATATTTTAAAACACTCAAGTCTACAACATTCTCCTCATGTCTGGAGCAAACAGTGATAAGAATAAAACCTACAAGTGTTGACCAAATGTTTATTTAATCTTTTTTTCCAATCACGCAGGTCAACTGCATAACTCCTTAGAAACGAAGAGTGGGAAAGAGGTTGGATACATTATCGGAAATCATGACACCCCGGAGAGTGCCACAGATGGAAGTGATAAAAATATCCCAAGCAGAGAGACAAAACCCTTTTCTCTGTATGTATATGCTAGGATTAATATTGAAAAAAGTAAAACCTAGGTACTAGTCTTGGAGGCTGACTAGGGTTCAAAGGCTGATATGAACTAAAACACTAGGGGGAATAAAAAAACAAAACATGAACTAACCTTGAATGTTATTATTGGATCTTTTGTCACTGATCTGCTAATATAATGAGACCTGAAAAAAGAGGAACTGGATTTTCTTCCATTTTGTTTTACAGTGAACATGTCAGATACTCATTCTGCCTATGGATCTTGAATATGGTTGATTTACTGATTATTATCTACTCATCCATCTATGTGTGTGCATATATACGATCTAGTGTGTCTATTTTAATCTATCTAGTAGCTGTTTATCTATTATCTATCTTTCCATCTATCTAGCTCTATCTGTCAGTCTTTCTGTGTATACACACACACACACACACAAACACACACAAACATAACTCTTTCAAACTGCCATCTAACTAGCTGTCTATGTCTCTCTAATCAATATAGTTTTGTTCACTCCTCTATCTACCTGAACTTCAGAGTTAAAGGGGATTTCAGAGACTAACTTATAACTGATCAACAATCCCCTCTTAGAGAAATGGTCATCAGACCATTGCTTGAAGACCACAAGTGAGCAGGAATCCATTATCATCCGAGGAAACCACTTGATCTCGGGACTTGAAGAAGTCAGTGAACTCACAGAAAACTTCACCTATTCATTTTGTGTCAGTACACTTGGAGATGGTTGGAATGGGCACTTAAAGCCCATATTTTTGCATAAATTACCATGTCCTGGATTGTGGAGATAAAAAGTTGTTTAAATAGCTTTCATAGTCAACAAGCTTTTTAGATTTAAATTTAAATTATTTAAAAATAATTATAATAAAATATAAAATCATGGGAAAAAATCTTCCTCTGCCAGTTCCATGCATTATTTTTAAATTTTCCTTCTGATGACAATCAGAAAAAATCTAATCTCTCTTCCAGGTTCCCGCACGTCAAATAACTGAAAACAAGTATCATAGTCCCCCTTAACATTCTCATTTAATGTAAAGTACAAAGAAATTATCGTATCTTTATTTCTGGAAATTCTGTTTCTCAATTTGACTGAAGATTACATTACCATTTTTAGCAGCTATATCATACGATTGACTCATTGACCTTGCACTCCATTCAAAACCTCAAATATTTTTTAGTTGCATTACCCTGTAGCTATACTTCCCCCATTTTATACTTGTAAGGTTTTTTTAACTGAGTATAAGACTTCATACCTATTTTTATTTAATTTTATCCTTATTAGATTAGAATTTTCCAGCCTGTCTAGGTTTGTTTTTGGATACCTATTCTGTCATCTAACTCGTTAGGCATCCCTCCTAGCTCTGTGTCATCTGCAGAGTTGATAATTACACCCCTCTATACCTTTCCAAGTCATTGACATTGATGTTAAATAGCACAAGGTCATGGATAGATCCTTGCTGTACTCTAGTAGAAACTTCCTGCCAACTTGACATTCAACTTTAATTACTATTCTTTGGTTCTAGCCATTTAACTTGTTCCAAATCCACGTAATTGAACATTCAGGCCACCTATCTCTATCTTTTCCAACAAGAATAACACAAAAATCTTTGTCAAATTCTTTAACAAAATCTTAGTAAACTAGGCTTAGAGACTCTCCAGATCTAGAGCTTTGTAAACTTGTCCAAAAAGTACATGAAGTCTTAATTGGGAACAATCTGTTCTTACTGAAATCATGCTGGCATTAAGAACACCAATTTCATTTCTAGACACTCTTATACCATCCCTTTGATAATAAATTCTAGAAGGCCGCCAGGAATCAAAGTCAAAGTCATAGCTGATAGTTTGACGACTCCGTTCTATTTCCTTTTTGGAAAATTTCAGCAATATTTGCTCTTATCTCATCTGGCACCTTTCCTGGCTTATGAGGCCATTCAAAGATCACTGACCACCAATCACATCCATCAATACTTTCAATATACTGGACAGATGGTTCTTGGAATTTTGTTAACTTGAACTCATATAGGGCAATGGTATACTCTCTGATTACCTTTTTATGGAGTTTGGGTTTCAACTCTCAATTAGCCATTTTTTTTTTCTGTCCTTTCCAGTCCAAAGATTATTCTTCTTGGAAGAAAAAAAAAAGAAGTTAAATAAAGAGTTGAGTAGCTATGCCTCCAATAAAATTAAAGGAAATTTTATTTAGTTTCTATTATGAATGAGGCACTGTTCAATATGCTGGGAACTTAAAAACAAAACTAGTCTGTCCAGGAACTCATTCTATTGTCATTTCTCTGTTTTGACCATCATCATCCAATCTACTTTAAGAAGTCACCTATCCTTCCTTTGATCTTTCTTTCCCCCTCCATAAAGCTTAAATTAAAAACAAAAACAAAAACAAAACCAGAATCTGTGCTGCCCTTAACTTCTGTCTTTGCCTCTGCCTGGTAAGCATTCCTTACCAGCCTCACTCTTTCTGAACTTTGGCACTTCTGACACCTTATTTACAAAAGTAAGCCATACTTTTGTATCCATCCTTCATTATTTGCCTTTACTTCTATTATTAAAAATATGTCTTAAAATACCATTTTAAAATGCACATAAATACACTTACAAATCTATGTACATATATACATATGCATTTCTATCTTTCAAAAATGTTTGACTTCATTACTGTGATGCTGGGTTTTATCCTTTCATCAATGAAGATCGTGACCCTTCTAAAAGTTAAATGGTTTTTATGAGTTGCTGTATCCAAAAACAAAAACAGAAACTCATTATCCTGTGAAAAACTTGGTGATGAGCCTTGATTAACTTAGCAAGGCTGGTCCTTGGACAATACTGTACCAACCAACAGTCATTTATTAAGCACCTAATAACCTGGAGTTATGAAGACAAAAGACAAAGTCTCTTCCCTCAAGGAACATACACTGGGGGATGAAACATACATGTTTAAACATGTATGTGTAACAAGTATATGCTAAATATTCAAAACATATGCAAGCTTTTTTTGTTTTTTGTTTTTTCCCTTTGAGGAGTTGGGAGGAATGCATTAACAATTCAGTGGATTAGAAATGACTAATGCAGATGGTGGAGCTTGGACTGAGCTTTGAAGGAAACTAGGAAATTACAGACATACAATCTCTCATGAGGAATCTTTCTAGGTTGACAGGACCTACTAGAGCTTGTGCTGCATGGGAACAGACTTGGAGAATCAGGATCACCTTCATACCAGAGCAAGGCATCAGAGTAGGCCTTTGCGGAGGTTAGGGGTCTGTGCATAAAATCTACCTATATGCATGCATGTTGTATGCACAAAGGGTAATCTTAAGGAATACTGACCTCTCCCACTCATCATTCAACAAAAGAGGTTTTAGATCAACTTTAACATGACTTTTAACTCATTTTGGCTCTTCATTGAAACTAGAACAATTTCTGCACGTATGTAATATTTGTAATAGAAAAAAGAATCTATTGTTCTATGTTAAAATAGTCTGTTTTCATATTTATGTACTCATAAGTATACATTGTCAAATTCTATCTTGCACATCAATGGTAGAGAAAAATAATATTCATGCCTGCTATACCTCTTTATGTAAAGATGGTAAATTAATATTAATCATTGTCTTTCTTCTTGATAAAACTCAAAGTCTCAGTTTGAGATGCCAGGGGCTTGATGTGCATATAATAAAAAGAAATCTGTGCTATTCCAGTGGTGCAGTTTGTGAAGTTAAACTAATATAAAAGATACAGAATACATCCAGAGCTTGGGAATTAAAAGGCATCTGAAGAATGACAATCTGCTAGACAATTTTCAGTCACATGTAGGTAGGTGTAAAGAGCAGCTCTCATTTTCCTGAGGACACCATGAGGATGAACTTAATAGAGTTATCAGAATGGTAGAATAAATAAATATCCTCTGTATTCCATTTTATGTGGCCCTGAGAGAAAACACAAATGCACAAATATTCTCATGTTCTGTAAGGTACATTTGATTAAGTGATCTGCAACAACTTGACCCTCAGGAAATAAGTTGTTACATCATTCATGAAAAGAGTCAGTCTGTCATAGTGGATGGAGAGCTGGATTCCTAGCCAGGAAGACCTGAATTCAAGGCTAGACACTGACATGTTTTGGTTGAGTGACCCTCAGGAATCACTGAACCTCTCAGTAATATAAATATCTCTCTAAGAGTATAATTTGCAAAGAAGATGCTGACTTACATTGATAGCTCCCTCATCCAGAAGATTCCTATATCAATTAAATCACAGGTCCAATTCCTAGTTAATAAACATTTATTAAGTGCCTACTATATACCAGGCACTATGCTAAGCTCTCTGGATACAAAGAAAAGTAAAAAACAAAATAAAACCAATTCCTGATCTTAGGGAGTTCACAGTCTGAGGGAGACAACATGTAAACAATTATGTACACACACACATATGTATAGATAGATGTGTGTATACATATACACACATATTCACATTATATACATTATATAAATATATGCATATATATATTATATGGGGCAGCTAGGTAGTGTAGTAGAAAGAGTGCCAGACCTGGAGTCGGGAAGACTCATTGTCCTGAGTTCAAATATGGCTTCAAATTGTGAGTGCTAGATTAATTAAAATCAACAGAAAGAAGGCACTAGGATTAAGGGGGATCAGAAAAGGCTTCCTATAGAAGGATTTTAACTGGGACTCGTAGTACATCATGGAAGCCAAGAGGCAGACATGAGGAGGAAGGCAGCTCCAGGCATGGAGGACAACCAGTGAAAATGCCTGGAATTGGGAGAGGGAGTATCTTGCTCAAGGAATAAACAGGAGGCCAGTGTCACTGGACTGTAGTGTACTTGTCAGGAACTGGGGTGGTAAGGTATAATATTACTGGAAAAGTGGAAAGGGAGGAACTGGTTTTGAAGGGTTTTGAACATTAAACAGAGAATTATATTTGATTCTGAAGGTGATAGAGACCCCTTGGAGTTTATTGAATAGGGATACATGATATGCACTTTAGGAACATCACTTTGAATACAAGAGATATTTGGGCAACTTTTTATCAACACAATCCAGAACATAGTAATGTATGCAAAAGAAATGGGCTTGAAGTGACTACTCGAACCATCTCAAAGTACGCTGACACAATCTCAACAGGTAAAACTTTCTGTGAGACCATGGATCTTTCTCTGAATGCTCCTTCTCAGTCTTTGCTCAATCTTCATCCATGTCATGCTTATTAACCATGGATGTTCATCCTACAGACTTTATCTCTGTCATGGATTCTCTAGTTTTCTCCTTCTATAGTATTTCATTTGTTGATCTCATTATCTTTTATGAATTCAATGATCAACTTTATGATGATGATTCTTAGTTCTATTTATCCAGCCCTCACCTTTCAGCTGATCTCTGGCATTTTATCTCCAACTTCTATTGAAACCTCAAACTGGACATTCCATAGACATTTTAAACAATATATGCAGATAATATACAATCACTCATGGTCAAACAAAACACCATTTGAGGGCTGAGGAGGAAAAGCATTACCAATAGAATACCTCAAGGAAGGATTCATGAAGAATGCATTTGAGTTGGGGTTTAAAAGTTGAGTAAGAATTGGACAGGTGAAGGTTAGGGGAAAGGAAAGAGACACGAGTGAGGGATAATATGAACAAAAGAACGCAGGTGAGAAAGCATAGAGCATATTCAGAGGTTTCAGAACAGTCTATTTTGGCTAGAGCATAAAGTGTGTAGAGAGAAGCAATACGAGATATGGAAAGAAAGGAAATGTGGGGCCAGATTGGGGAAGATCTTGAATACTAGGCAGATGAGTTGGAAACTTCATCCACATAGATGTTATAATTGAAGCTATGGGATTGAATAAGATTGTAAAGGGAAATCCTATAGAGAGAGTACAGTGTCAACCACAGGTCCTTGAGGAATACCCACATTAATAGTTAGCAAAAGAAACAAGGAACTAATGAAGAAGTAAGACCACAGAAGGCTGAAGAAAAGAATATTGAGAAAAATGATTATTAATAACTAATGATTCAAGGAAATTCAGACTTCCCCCTTTTTCTGTTTTCAAGACCTGAGTCTCTGAAGGTTGAGTTAACCTCTATGCAACCCCACCCAACCTTATAAGGAATCTCAAGTCTAAGGTGAATTCCATTTAATCAAGCTTGGGTGGAAACAGATCCTTTTGTCTAAATTGGCTCAAGGCTTGGGGTGGTCTGGGTATAGTCTCTCTGTCCAAGGGTAACATGATGTTGACTTTCAGCTCCCTATAATATTCATTTCCTCATCAATTATTAATGAATCAGGGTTGATTCCCACCCTGGGGAATATCTACTCTTCAAAGGGTATATAGACTTTGAGCCCGCTGCCATGATTGTCTTTGGTCTAAGAGAGATGGCCACATCATCATTTTTATTAATAATGTGTTGACCTTATTAATAAAATGATTAAATTACCCCAAAACTATGTCTCCTGAACCTTTTTAATCACCACAACATGCAGTGTGATGGTACATAGTGAGCACTACATAAATATTAGCCATCGTCATCAAAATCATCTGAAATCAAAGGAAGAAAAACTATCTAGGAGGAAGGAGGACTTTCCTTGTCAAAAGGTCAGGAGAACACAGAAAGTTTATGGAAGATGAGAACTCTAAAAAACTATTGGATGGAGACCTTTGAGAAAGGAAACTCAGTAGAGTGGTAAAAGCAGAAGTCAGGTTTCAAGGCATTGAAGAGGTGGTAGGTAGTGAGGAGGAAGGGACATTTAGTGTAGAAGCCCTTTCAAGAAGTTTGGCATAGAAAGGGAGGACAAAGCTGATGCAACAGCTGGAGGTGATAGAAGGGTTGAAAAAAGGCTTTTGGGGGCAGCTAGGTGATGCAGTGGATAGAGTACTGGCTCTGGAGTCAGGAGTACCTGAGTTCAAATTCAGCCTCAGACACTTGTCACTTACTAGCTGTGTGACCCTGGGCAAGTCACTTAACCCTGATTGTCTCACCAAAAACAAAAAAGGCTTTTGTAGAATTGGGAAAACTTGAGTATATTTGTAGGCAAATGGGAAGGATTGGTACAGAGGGAGAGACTGATGTCTCCGGGGCTCATTTTCCTCATCTGAAAATTGAGAAGGTTGGACTAGGTGATCTCTAAGGTCCCCCTGAGCTCTAAATCTTTGATCCTAGGATTTTGTTGGAAATCAAGAGAATGATATAATCTAAAGTTTTAGGTCAAAGGGAGCCAAGGTTACATATACCACTTCATTAAATAAAATACCAGTCATGAGCAAAAGTATCATGTGATAGAAGATTCAATAAAAGGTAGCATTTTAAAGCTGATACATACTGGCCTTGGAGTCAGGAATACATCAGTTCTGACATATTCTGGCTCCGTAAACATGGGCAAGTACTTTACCTCTCAGTGCCACAGACAACTCTGTAAGACTCTAAATTTCAGACAGTTGGTAATCGGCACAGGTGCAGGGAGTGTTCAAACTGGGAGCTCCTTACACTGTTGAAATCACAGGTCTAGACCTACCTCCCACAACCTCCCCCTTCTTCTCAAAAGATGAATGAAGAATCAATACATAGAATCAATTGACCAGTCACCAATTATTAACTACTATATGCCAGGCACTGTGCTAAATGGTGGGAATAAAAAGATGCAAAAACAGTACAATTAGATAATAAGAAAAGATTGAAATTGATCTCTCAAAAGTCCCCATATTGATCTTCATATTGTTAAATCAGGTGACCTCTCTAGACTTCTTGACTTCTCTAAGACACTCGTTTCAACAATGCTGACCCCCTACCCCTATGTTTTCTCTTCTCTGAAGCCAATTCTCCAGTTGCACGCAATACTTTCACATCATCCCTGTCTTGGCTTCACCACATCTAGTAAAAACAACAACATGAAATCCAAGCCAAAACAACAACAACAACACGAAAAACATACTCTGGATTTCTCTCTTGCATTGTAATACTGTTCCCTATGACCTAAGACCTCATGGAAGTTTTCCAACTGCCCCTTTTCTCTTTTATGGAAGTCTCTGGTCAGACCAACTCTCACAATCTCTTCTTCAGCACCTGGAAATGCCTTCCATCCAAATCAGCACCACCCCCATTTTAGAGGTTTGACATCACTCCTCCTATCTCCCTTGTCCTCCTGTGGATTCCAAACTTCTGATGCCAACTAGGTTGGGATATTTAGATTCTAGAGCCACCTCCTATAGGACCTAATGAACTAAACTTTTTTTCTGGGGAAGTTAGCCCAGGAGGCATAGGGGATACTAAAAAAGGGAATTTTGAAGACCCAAAGGGAAATAATTACAAAAAGGAGGGAAAATGGGATCTGGGTGAAGAGATGAGTATAGGTACACAGAGAACTTTTCAACCAACTTCACTTAAAGAAAATGATACAGAAGTAGAAGTAAAGTCAGGGGACTATAAAAGCATGTTATGGTCTTGTAAAAGTAGTCTGAGGAATGCTAAGGCTCAGAATGAGCAGAGACTAGTAAGGGAAGCTAAGGACACTGGAAAGAGCTGCATTTTAAGGCAGGGCAAGGGGGAGAAGAGGATGGGGTGATGATGACTGTTAACAGAGAAAGGGCAACATTAACCAATTGTAGTTTTATTTGTTTTCTTTGTCAAGGAGAATGACCTTTACATTGGAAATGGCAAAACAAAAATAGGTAGCAGAGATTTGGCACCCAGAATAAGTAAGGAGATAGTGAGCACTTAGTTGTCCTTAGTGAATTCAAGTCACTTGAATCAGATGAACTACATTCTCAGGTACTGAAAGAAATAGTGGTTGCTGAACCTCTGTCTGATATTTGCAAGATCAAGGAAAATTAGAGAGACACCATAAAATTGGGAAAGGGCAAATGTCCTGATTTTCTATATTAATTATTAAATCATTATTATTAATTATTTCAACTTCAATTCAATTTTCATAATTGTATGAAAGAGATGGTTGTTGAACACATAGAAAAGGAAGCAGTGATTAAAATTAAACCAGCATGAATGAACTGGAAGCCAAGTGAGTGCCCATCATTTGGGGAATGGCTGAACAAATTATTGAATATTATCGCACTGTAAGAAATCATGAAAAGGATAGTTTCAGAGAAACCTTGAAAGATTTATATGAAATAATTTAGATCAAACTGAGCAAAACCAGGATGTACAATCTATACAATAAAAGTAAGACAAAAAGGCTTGAAGAACTTAAAACTGTGAAGATGAAACCTCAATTGCTCTTTCCTAAATACTGTAGGTTTCCTTCCTGATGAGGAAGAACCTTGTTCAGATTTTTCCTCTGGGAGAAGGCATTGTCTTTTGGCTATACAATATGCAGACTAAGAAGCATATCTTGCCATATTAGGAGAAGGACTTCTTCATTTGGGAGTTCCCTAGATTGGTGAAGTCAGACAATCAATGAAACATTCCACCTACCTCATGACAAGAGAGCTGATGGAATCAAAATATAGACTATGACATATATTTTATTTTATTTTATTTTATTTTTTTAGGCAGTTGGGGTTAAGTGACTTGCCCAGGGTCACACAGCTAGTAAGTGTCAAGTGTTTGGTCTGAGGCCAGATTTGAACTCAGGTACTCCTCACTTCAGGGCCAGTGCTCTATCCACTGCGTCACCCAGCTGCCCCTATGACATATATTTTAGACACAGCAAATCGCAGAAATTGTTTTACTTGACTATTCATATTTGTTAAAAGGTTTTGTTTATTCCAGTATGGGAAAGGGAGGAGAGAGGAGATAGAGATAGTTTAGCTAAAAAAAAGTAAGAAGGAAAGAGAGAAAAAAGCACCACTGAAATGTTTTTTAAACATGCACAGAAAAAAAAAGCAACACCAGAAAGTAGGTCAGAAGGAATTATAGATAAGCGAGATAGCCCTGAAAGTTATATATTAAATTTATTAAACATATGAAAATGAAGCTAAACTGTACAATTAAGAAACTAGCAGTTTTTATGTGCAATTCTCTTTTACTGTTCTATCATATATACATGTATATAATACATATATAAATACAAAGAACTAGTATGGAATTATGAACAAGTCATGCCAAACAAACCTAATTTTATTTTTTGACTGGTTTGCTAAATGGTAGATGGGGGAACTGTTATAGATAAACTTAAATTTTACCAAAACATTTGATAGAGTACTTGATACTATTTTTATGGGAAAGATGAAGAGATATATTACTAGATGGCAATGTAATTAGATAAATTCAGAATTGGTTGAATGGTCGAGGTCAAAGAGTAGGTCAATGCTGCAGAAGATTTCCAGTATAATGTACTAGAAATTGATGATTGGCCCTGTGTCATTTAATGCTTTTATCAGTTACTTGGATAAAGCATATTTTATATTCTCATCAAATTTGCAAATATCCCAAAGCTGGGAGAAATAATTAATGTAGTGAAGGATAGTGTCAGGATCCAAAGAGATCTTGATGTGCTAGAGCACCAAGCCAAATCTATTATGGCCAAATTCATTAAGGATAAGTATAAAGTATTACAACATGTTATAATTTCAATTTATAATTTCAAAGATATAAGATAGTTTGCCTGAAAAAAAATCTTGGGGTTTTAGTGGACAGCAAGCACACACTGCTATGTCAGTAGTGTGATGTGGCAGACTTAAAAAAGCAAATTCAGTCTCAATGATAGTTCCTTCCCTTTTTTGATTATCTCTAGTTTATATTGCGTATATCTTGTTTGAACATAGCTGGTTGCACGATGTTTCTTTCATTAGATTGTTAGCTCCTTAAGGGCAGGGACTGTTTTTTACCTTTTTTATATCCCAGCACAGTGCCTGGCACATAGAAGGGGCTTAATAAATGCTTATTACTTTGCTAAGTGCTTAGTCTGGTAATATCAATGTGTTTTATATCCTTTTAGCATAGGTATAGTATCATTCCATAATAAACACACTACTATAGCATCTAATTTGATAACAAAATAGTCCACACTTCACTGTGCCATAAAAACTTGACATTCAAAATCCACTTTTCTCTTTTCTTGTCTGATATGATGAGTATGAATTGGTAACAAAAATAAGATAAAATGTTGGGGTACAGTGCTACACATGGCACTCAAATGCTATTGAGTTATAACTGCTTCACTGGGATTTGTAGTGCTTGGAGCAGCAGTGCTGAAAAGTGATGAGAACACCACCTTTGGTTTCTTTCACAATTATTCAACTCTGTCATTATAGCACAAAGGCAGTCCTAGAGAATGCATAAATGAATGAGTGTGGCCATGTACCAATAAAACTTTATGGACATTGAAATTTGAATTTCATATAATTTCCACATGTCATGAAATATTCTTTTTTGACTTTTTTAACCATTTAAAAATACAGGAAAAAACCCAATATTCTTGGCTCTTAGACCATATCAAAGCAGGTGGTGGGTCAGATTTAGTGTATGGGCCATTTGCTAATCCCTGTCTGAACTAATCTCCAGACAGTGACTCTAATGGCAAAAAGCATACAAAAGATGAATTGAGGCCCCTTGATATACTCTGAGGCTCCATTTTTTTTTACCTTGCTGGATTACAATCAACTTTTTTGAGAAAAGTTAAATCTTTTAATTTTGCCTTTTGGATATTTAATATTTGAAGACTTTCCTTTATAGAAGTTGCAACATAGTCTTCTGTGAACCTGACCATGGTTCCTTGGTACTTGAAATTATTTTTCTGGCTTAGATGCAGGAGTTTTTCCTTTAACTTGGATGTTTGCAACTTGAGTGTTTTGTGTAGTTATTAGTAGACCTTTTCTATTTTCACTTTGTCCTTTGTTTCTAATCAATTTGAGGAGTACTTTTTTTTGGTTAAATAAGATAACATACATGTTTTTTGTTTAGTAAAGGGAGCCAAATTATTCTTAAATCACCCTCCTCCTCTTTTCCAGGCCAGTTGTTTTTTTACAATAGATAACTAAAAAGATCTTCCAATTTTTCATTCTTTTAACTTTATTCCAATATTTTTTATTATCACATTAAATCTTTTAGAGACATTTATTCTATTCTATTTTTTTTAGGGAATCCACTATTTAGTCAGGTTCTATACTTTCTGTTTTAAGCTATTTATTTTCCCTACTTTTTTCCTTTAGAGCTCTAATTTAATTTTTCATCTCTTACTTTATTTTCCATCCAATCTTTGAATCCTTGGGACCAAGGGATTCTTCTTTTGGAAACTCTATTTTTACTAACTGTAGTTCCTTTCTTTTTCTGAATTTACTTCTTGGGCTTCCCTCAACCCATTATATTTCTTTATTTTATGTTGAAAATTTAATCTAATCCTAGTTCCTGCATTGGGAATTTGTGCCTGAGGCAGGATCTCTCCCCTCGTGCTCTTAGATGCAGTTGAGCAACCGCTTCCTGATCCTGTTCTCTCTAAAATCTGGAAAAACAAACGAACATTTTTCTCTCTTTTTCTCTCTGTCTCTGTTTCTCTTTGCTTCTTTCTCATTTTTTCAGGTGGCTTTTAAAAAAAATATTATGTTTTTTATTTTTTAATAATAAATTTATTTATTTTTAGTTTTCAACCTTCACTTCCATAAGATTTTGAGTTTCAAATTTTCTCCCCATCTCTCCCCTCCCCCACCCCAAGACAGCATGTAAATTGATATAGGTACAACATATGCATTCATATTAAACCTATTTTCACATTAGTCATGTTGTAAAGAAGAATTAGAACCAATGGGAGAAACCATGAGAAAGAAGAAACAAAAAAGAGAAAGAGAGAGAAAAGAATGTGCTTCAATCTTCATTCAGACTCCATAGTTCTTTTTCTGGATGTGGACAGCGTTTTCCATCATAAGTCTTTTGAAGGTGTAGATTCTTGCATTGCTAAGAAGAGATAAGTCTATCAAAATTAGTCATCACACAATGTGGCTGTTACTGTGTACAATGTTTTCCTGGTTCTGCTCACTTCACTCTGCATCAGTTCATCTAAGTCTTTCCAGGTTTTTCTGAACTCTGCCTGCTCATCATTTCTTATAGCACAATAGTATTCATTATATTCATGTACCACAAGTAGTTCAGCCATTCCCCAATTGATGGGCATCCCCTCAATTTCCAATTCTTTGCCATCACAAAAAAAGCTGTTATAAATATTTGTCCAAATGTGAGTCCTTTTCCCATTTGTATGGTCTCTTTGGGATACAGACCTAAAAGTGGTATTGCAGAGTCAAAGGGTATGCACAGTTTTACAGCCCTTTGTGGACAGTTCCAAATTGCTGTACAGATTGGTTGGATCAGTTCACAATTCCACCAACAATGCACTAGTGTTCCAATTTTCCCATATCTTCTCCAGAATTTATCATTTTCCTGTTTTGTCATGTTAACCAATTTGATAGGTGTGATATGGTACCTCAGAGTTGTTTTGATTTGCATTTCTCTAATCAATAGTGATTTAGAACATTTTTTCATATGACTATAGATAGCTTTAATTTTGTCATATGAAAACTGCCTGTTCATATCCTTTGACCATTTATCAATTGGGGAATGACTTGTATTCTTATAAATTTGACTCAGGTCTCTATATATTTTGGAAATGAGACCTTTATCAGAGACACTGGTTGTAAAAATTGTTTCTCAGTTTTCTGCTTTCCTCCTAATCTTGGTTACATTGGCATTGTTTGTGAAAACTTTTTAATTTAATGTAATCAAAATTATCCTTTTTGCATTTCATAATGTTCTCTATCTCTTGTTTGCTCATAAATTCTTCTGTACTCCATAAATCTGACATGTACAGTATTCCTTGCTCTCCCAGTTTACTTATAGTATCAGCCTTTATATCTAAATTGTGTACCCATTTTGACTTTATTTTGTATACAGTGTAAGAATTGGTCTATGCCTAGTTTCTGTCATAGTCTTTTCCAGTTTTCCCAGCAGTTTTTGTCAAATAGTGAGTTCTTATCCCAGAAGCTGGAGTTTTCAGGTTTATTAAACAGTAGATTGCTACGGTCATTGACTACTGTGCCTTGTGTACCTAACCTATTCCACTGATCCACCACTCTATTTCTTAGCCAGTACCAAGTAGTTTCGATGATTCCTGCTTTATAATACAATTTAAGATCTGGTATGGTTAGGCCACCATCCCTTGTATTGCTTTTCACTAATTCTCTTGATATTATGGATCTTTTGTTCTTCCAGATGAATTTTGTTATTATTTTTTCTAGCTCTATAAAATAACTTTCTGGTAGTTTGATTGGCATGACACTGAATAAGTAAATTAATTTAGGTAGAATTGTCATTTTTATTATATTAGCTCAGCCTATCCATAAGCAACTGATGTTTTCCAGTTATTTAGATCTGATTTTATTTGTGTGAAAAGTGTTTTGTAATTGTGTTCATATAGTTCCTGGGTTTGTTTTGGCAGGTAGACTCCCAAATATTTTATGATGTCTACAGTAACTTTAAATGGAATTTCTCTTTGTATCTCATGGGGCTTTGTTAGTGATATATAAAAATGCTGATGATGTATGTGGGTTTATTGTATATCCTGCAATCTTGCTAAAGTTGTTTATTATTTCAAGCAGTTTTTTACTTGATTCTCTGGGATTCTCTAAGTATATCACCATATCATCTGCAAAGAGTGATAGCTTTGTTTCTTCTTTGCCTACTCTAACACCTTCAATTTCTTTTTCTTCTTTTATTGCTAAAGCTAACGTTTCCAGTACTATATTGAGTAACATGGACATCCTTGTTTCACCCCCATCTTACTGGATATACTTCTACCTTATTCCCATTACATATAATGCTTGCTGAAGGTTTTAGGGAGATGCTACTTATTATTTTAAGGAAGACTCCATTTATTCCTATGCTCTCTAGTATTTTTAATAGGAATGAGTGTTGTATTTTGTCAAAAGCTTTGTCTGCATCTATTGAGATAATCATATGGTTTCTCAGGTGGCTCTTAATAAGACCATTTTTATGCAGGTGCTCCTTTAACTTGCCACAGGTGCTAATCATTGCTCACCTGCCCACAGATGTGCCTGTGTTTCCCTGGTTCATCTCTCCACCCTGCATGATCATGAACCCAACAGGAGTCTGTTAATTCCTCTATTCTTTTAGAAGGGGGAAAAGCCACCTTTTTCCCAAACAATTTACTAGAAGAAGGGGTAATATTGGCCTCATTAACCACATAAGAAGAAAATTCAATTGTCTCCAACCTCGCCCACACTCTACACACAGGCAGCTTCTGGGTAAAGGCAAGGGGGAAGGACTCACTTTAGAGGTATTTTCTCTCCTCTGAGATGCTGTGACAGCTATACTTAACAATTAATATGGATGAAATGAGATGGAACCAGGCCTGTGATTCCATTGGTATAGGAACTTTTAGTGAGAAAATTCCTTCTACTAGTGTAGATTGGGATCTATTCCCCAAGATAGTTTTAAAAAGTTGCCTGTGACACCTCAGAGTTTAAATTAATTGTCCAGGATCACTCATTCAGGATGTATGAATCCAGCTCCCTAGCCACTTTACCACACTGTCCCTCTAAGGGTTAAAATAAGAAGATATCTGGGTTTTATTAATCTTTTATGTTTGGCTCTTAATATTGTCTGAAATGCAGATAGAATTATTAACAAACCTGAGGTATGGGCACAATCAGCATCTTCCACACCTCTCCCTCCTTGTGTTTTATTATCTTTTTTCCTGCTTACTAGACAAAATAGAAGCAGTGCAAAGGACATAGGAGCAGAAAAAGAAACCAAAGTTTTATTTTGTACAGTTTGAAATCCTTTTAGACCAAGCTTCCAGAATTAAGGTCTTGTTCTATTTTCATTTGTTTCCAGCTCTTCATTATGTCCCAATATATTCTGATACCAGCAGGTAGTTGGACCTCATACAAGAATTTACAATTTGGACCTTTTTAAATGGCTTTTTAATGATCAAGGGAAAGTTTTCTGTGACCTTTTAAATGTCTCTATTTACCTCAGAAGTGGTTTACTACAGTGTTCTTAGCTGTTCCCTCAGTTTCCGAGGAAATTTAAAATGACTGTGTACATTGTCTGTTCTCACCTCAGCCCATTTGGTTTAATTTGTCCCAAAACATCTCCAAATTCTACCTCAGCTCTTGCCCATTTAATGAAGTTCTATTTTTACAGTGCAAAGAAATCAGCTTTCTTCCAGTTGAAGAACTCTGCCTTAGTTAGGGAGATTAATTATGACAGCAGATGATCCTAATAGCCACAGTGATGGCCAAGCCAGGAGAGCCAATTGCATTTTACATGATCTATGCTATGCATCTGTTGCTAAAGCATCCAGGCTAGGTGTGGAACTTGTTCTCTGCAGAAATTGTGCCTCTGATTAGGAGAAGTCAGGTCCTGTAGCAAAATGCAGGAGGGCAAATTTGGGAAATCATTGGTGGTTTATTCCATTTTCACATTGTCCACGCATCTTTGCAAGAATTACATTTTGTTGAGTCATTTTTCAGTCATGCCTGACTCTTTGTTACCCCATTTGGGGTTTTCTTTGTAAAGATGCTGGAGTTGTTTGCCTTTTCCTTCTCTAGCTCATTTTACAGATAAGGAAATGGAGACAAACAGGGTAAAGTGACTTGTCCAGGGTCACACAGCTAATAAGATCTGAGGCCAGATTTGAACTCAGGAAGATGAGTCTTCCTGACTCAAGGCCTTGTACTTTATCTACTGTGCCACCTAGCTGTCTCTAAGAATTACACCTTTTTGATGAATTAATGTAGGTGCCAAGACCAATCAGTGTTCTAGCCTCTTTTTCTTTCCCAAGTTATATCCATGCAAAAGTGAAAGATAGAGAAGAAATAGTCAGAACCTCACCAGAAGAAACAAACTAGACACCACCAGTGGTAGAATTGAAAGTTTTGGATTTGAAGTGAAGAAAGATCTGGGTTTGAATCCTGCCTTTTTATATATACTGCGTGACCACTGTGAATGAAGTTCTAGACTTAGAATTAGGAAGAACTGAATTTGAATCCTGTCTCAGTCAGTTAAGAGCTGTGTGACCCAGGACAAGTCACTTAACCTCTTTCAGTCTCAATTTCCTAATTTGTAAAATAAGGACAGGGGCAGCTAGGTAGCACAGTGGATAGAGTGCCAGGCCTGGAGTCAGGAAGATCTGAGTTCAAAACCTACCTCAGATACTTTCTAGCTGTGTGATCCTGGGAAAATCACTTAACCCCTATTCACCTCAGTTTCTTAATCTGTAAAATGATCTGGAAAAGGAAACGGCAAACCACTCTTGTACCTTCGCCAAGAAAACCTCCAAAAATGGGGTCACAAAGAGTCAGACATGACTGAAATGGCTAAATAATAACCACAAAAATGAAGACAATAATAGCATCTATCTCACGAGGTTCTTATAAAGATAAAATGACACAACATATGTAAAGCATTTTGCAAACCTTAAATAGCTATTTAAATGTTTGATATTAGTAACATTTTTGAATTTCAGTTTCCTTACCTATAAAATGGGGAGAATAAAGCTTGTAGCATGTACCTCACAGGGTTGTTGTAAGTAACAAATGAGATAATGTATTATTATATTGGTATTTTCTCAACCTTACAGAACTATAAAATGTTAATTATTAATATTACCCAGACTAATCAACCTTTTAATCTGTACCTAATACCCCAAAGGAATCATGAGAATAGTGTTTTCTTCAAGTAATATTAATTTTGCATCTCAGGGGTGGGTAGGCATTGCAAAGAGCTACCCTTGCCCTTCAAGAATTTACACCTTCATTTGGCAAGAAAGATACATTTGCCCTGCCTCCTCAATTCTATACTATTACTGTTTCTCTTAAAAAAAGTATTCATACCTTGTAGTTACAAGATTATCATTTCTGAATACATCTTTTTTTAATCACACAGTGATTATTCCCTTATTATAATCCCTTGTTATAAAATTTAAAATACAGGGGGAAAAAAGGCAATGTTGAAAAACTGACCATACATCCACCAAGTCTGACAATATATGCAATGTTCCACACCCATGGTTCTCCACTTCTGCAAAGAAGAGAGGAAAGATGAATGTTTTCAACTCTCCTCTGGGGTCAAACTTGGTCACTTGTAATTACATGACATTCTGTTTCGGTGTTTTTGTTCATTCTATTTATATTGTCAAAGTAATTTTACACATTGTTTTCCTGGTTCTATTTACCTCACTCTGAGTCAATATATGTAACTCTTCTCATGCTTTTTAAAATTCTTCATATTTATCCCTTTTCTTTATTTTTTTACATTCATTTAAAAATTTTCTTTGAGTTTCAAGTTCTCTCACTTCATCCCTTCCCCCACCCATTGAGAAGGCAAATAATATGATATTCATCATTTATTATGAGGCAGTGATATTCCATTTCTTTCATGTACCATAATGTGTGCTTCCATTCCCCAAACAATTGAGTCTACCTCTATCTTAACTTAAGTACTGAGAACAGTACAATCAGAGAGCTGTGGTAAAGATTTAATGACCTTGCTAAATCAATAGACTGTAAAAATATCATGCAAAATGCAAACTAGGTCACTTGATTGACTCATCTCTCTCTTTTTTTGCAGACTCGGAGGATTATCCTGGATAAGAAATGCTAGCTTTGTTTTTGTCTTATCTTTGGATGGTCCTACTTATAATGAGCAATAAAACTCTTAGAAAAGTAAAAGAAATGATAATTTTATTCAACTTTAACTTTAAAAAATATAATGCTTTACTATTTTGCTGTCTGTTATTAGAGTTTTAAAAGGTTCCACAAAAGAATGAAATGAGTCTGTTGATGCTGAAAGCCATAGGTTATTTTATTAAGTGTATTTATGGGAAGGTCATGTGGTTTGACTGGACAAATCCAAGGGAGAACAGAGGGAAGAGGAAAGGTTACAAGTGGGGATATTAGGAAAGCATCTACCCATTAAACTGGGGCAACAGATGACACCTTCAAATCTAGGACGGCCCCCACCTCCAAACTGTGGCAATAGTTGATTGATCCAGAGTGAGGAAAGGACATCACCAGATAGCTATGGGCACAATGGTTTTCAGGTCAAGGTAGGAGGAAGAATATTCCATGGTCCTGTGAGACCTCCCAGGACTTGACACTTGATATACTGCCCTTACTCCACAGATTGAAACAACTAGGAGATCCTGAAGAGATCCAGGCTATTTTTTCCCCCTAGGGAAAGGCAAGGTCTCAGTCAAGTGTTTCTCTTACCTTTGAATGGTTTCCTATCTTTGATGTCAAAAGCTGGCCAGTGATCAATTAGCAATACTTTATAATTAACCAATTAGAAGGGCCAATAAGCAAGACTATATGAGAAATGGAATTTCCTAACACTGAAAGCTATCTTGCAGGTTTCAGAGAAAAGTGTTAGGTAGGAGAGTCGAGTATGCCTAGGGCAAAGACAGCTTATTGGAGAAAGACTAGTCTTTTTGGATTGTGGAAGCCCAACTAAATTTTTTGATGGGTCAGATCCACTTTAATGACATGAGGAATAAAGCAATTGTCCTAATCCTAAACTTTAGGCAAAGGGAATGAGAATGGAGCAGGAATATTCCAAGTAGGTTAATAGTAAGTCAAAGAGGTGTATGGTGGGAGGGGAAGGAGGTGGTTTCTTTAGTTGGTATGACTAAAGACCTGAGGCTCACATATACCTAGTCATGTGTTGTTCAGTCATTAAGTCATGTGCGACTTTTTGTGACCCCATGGACTGTAGCATACCAATACTGTCCATGAGTTTTCTTGGCAAAGATACTGGAGTGGTTTGCCATTTCCTGGACCCTGGCCAAGTCATGCAGCTAGTAAGAATCTGAGGCTAAATTGGAACTCAGATCTTCCTGACTCCAGGCCCACGACTCTATCCACCAAGTCACCTACCTGCCTCCACCTAGTCTGGTAGTCCATAATAAATTCACTCTTTCTATTAGGCAAAATAGATGGACTGCCCCTCCTTTCCCCTCAAGCAAGTTTTTTGTGTTTCTTGTTTTATTTTCTCTCAATGATCATGATGATGATAATGACATTGATGATCTTTTTAACCTCATTTCACTGTACGACCTATATAACAATACTCTCGTTATGTAAAATTCTCAAAATAATGTGTTATAGTCCCTTTCCCTGCAATGATATAACTTTAAATAGTATTATTTTTTGAGGGCAGGGACCTTCTTCTGCCTCTTTTTGTGTCTCTAGTGCTTAGCACAGTGCCTAGTACACAGTAGACACAATAAATGCTTATTGATTATTGTTTTATTTATAGTGTTATATCATTAATATTACAATATAATTTTAGCATAGTATTATCCATATTTTATGAAGTTATGTGATATAGTGGATAGAGTGTGAGGTTTCAGAGTCAGAAAAACCTAGCTTCAAGTTTTGCCCCTGACACATACTGCTCTGTGAATCACTTAACCTCTAAGTGCCGGGAACTCTCTAGGAGTTTAAGGTATGGGTCAGGTGTCAATTAGTATTGATAAAGGGAATTTCCTTACTAGGAGTTCCTCACTCAATGAAATCATATCAGTAACTCCCTCCTTCCCCCTTAAACATATTATAGATGAAATCTGCCTTGGTCACAAGAGCAAGTAGAAGAATGGCTAAACAAGTTGTGGTATATAATTGTGATGGAATATTATTGGGCTATAAGAAATAACAAGCAGGATGATTTCAGAAAAAACCTGAAGACTTGCATGAACTGATGAAAAGTGAAGTGAGCAAAACCTGGAGAACACTGTACACAGTAACAACAATATTGTACGATGAAGAATTGTAAATGACTTAGCTATTCTCAGCAGTATAATGATCTAAAACAATCCCAGGACTCAGGATGAAGCATGCTATCTGTCTTCAGAGAAAGAATTGATGTTGTTTGAATACGGACCAAAGCATACTATTTTCATCTTCTTTGTTTCTTTCTCTTTTTCTTTCTTTCTTTCATTTTTTAAAATTGATTCTTCTTGTAAAAAATGACCAATATGGAAATGTTTTATGTGATTTCACATGGATAACCTACATTGCATTGCTTGCTGTTTCAGGGAGGAGAGGAGGGAAGGGAGGGATAGAATTTGGAACTCAAGATTTAAAAAAAACTATTAAAATTTGTTTTAATGTGTAATAAAATATTTATATTATATTATATTAAAGATGAGTAAGTGAAAGAATTAGGACATGATACCAAGCCATATGATAAGACTATAATGGCTACCAAGCAAGCTGGTACAATGTCAGGCTATATTAAGAGAGTAGTAGTGGTCAGAAGTAAGGAGGCAATATTCTTAATATACTGATCAAACTATAATTAGAGTATTGTGTTTAATTCTGATGTTTGCATTTTAGGAAGGTCTTTGATAATCTTGAGAAAAGCCAAAAATTGGCAGTCAGGAATAGTGAATGGCCTGAAGTTCATGCCATATGCTAAACAGTTAAAGAAACTGGGAATAATTAACTTAGGTGTGTATGCATTATGGGGAAGACTAAAGGGGAATATGATAGTGTCTGAAGAATTGTCCAGATAAAAGAGTTTAAACTCATTCTGCTTAGCTCCAGAAAGTAGTACTGAGAGTAACAGAAGTTGCAAAGAAGCTGGGCAAATTTAGACCTGAGGCAAGGAAAAGCTTTCTAACATTTGGATTTACCTCCAAGTGAAATGTGCTGCCTCTTTACTGGACATCTTCAAGCAATACCTGGGACAGTATTTGTTAGGTCTGTTGGAGGTGGCATTTTTCATCAGGTTGGACTAGGCATCCTCTGAAGTCACTCAGAAATTCTATGATTCAATGATATAAACCTGGATGGCAACTTAGGGGTCTTTCAGTCCGAGCCCCTCTTTTTAAAGCTGAAGAAACTAAGTCCCAGAAAAGCTAAATGTAAAGGTAAGAAATAGTAAAGACAGGACTTGATAGGTCCTTGATTGCCTGATAGATACTCTCTGTCAATCAATCCTCATTTGTTTTCTTCTTCTTCTTCTTCTTCTTCTTCTTCTTCTTCTTCTTCTTCTTGTTAGAAGCAGGAACAAAAGCCCCATCCATAGTTGGTAACCTTGGGACTGTTAAAGTAGATTCATAAATATGTATTTTCGTGTATCTTCATTTCTTCAAGAGAAAACATCAGTTGATCCACTCGTTTTATAAGAATCTAAAAATGTCTATTCATCTCCACACTAATGAGAAAGGAGAAGGTGTATATCTTCATTTAGCTGGTGCTGCCACTTCTATTAAATACAGTTTTTCTCTTTTGAAGCTTTTAAACTGAGGGCAGCCTCTGTCATTCAGACATATGGTAAACACACAAGGAGGATTGCTAATTGGAAGGAGTGGTGTGTGCTCAGTTATTTTTACTGCTGAAAACAACTACTATCAGAAGGCTAAGTCAGAATCTGGTATCTCTCTAAGGTCATAGATCATAGATCAAGAGCTGGAAGAGATCTTAGAGGGCATCTAGTCCAATTACCTTATTTGCTGATAAGAAAATTGTCATCCAGGGACTAGAAGTAATTGCCCAAGGTCATACAAGTAGTAAGAAGTAGAGCTGGATTTCAGTTTTAGGTCCCCTGATTATGAAGAATAAATGAAAGGTAGAAATTAAACATATAAAGTTATCAGATGAAACATTTAGAGCTGGAAGGGATTTTTGTTGTTGTTCAGTAGTGTCCAACTCTTCATGACCCCATTTGGGGTTTTTTTGGCAAAGATCCTGGAGTAGTTTGCCTTTCTCCAGCTCATTTTAAAGATGAGGAAACTGAAGCAAACAGGGTTAAGTGACTTGCCCAGGATCACACAGCTAATAAGTGTCTGAGGCCACATTTGAGCTCTGGTCTTCCTGACTCCAAGCCCAGCACTCTATCCACTGTTCTACTTAGCAGTGAGATAGAGATTTTAGAGATCACCTAATCCCATCCCTTCATTTTATAGATGAAGAAACTACCACTGAGAGAGAGAGAGAGAGAGAGAGAGAAAGTGGTTTTCTCCAAGGCCATATAGGAAACAATGATTCTGCAATTATTAAATCACATTGAAAATGTTAACCAATTATGTGGGTTGTCTAAAATACAAGCCCATTTCTGGAAGGCATTTTTCATGTGTATATTGGTCGTGACACTACATATTCCTTTTTTTTCTGTTCTATTCCTCAAAAGAGGTCAGTTTCCTAATGTGTTTACTTTTATGATGTTTTAGAAGGAAATTAATGTGTATAAATTATTTTTAAGAACAATCTGCTTGGAAAGTAATTTCCTATAAAGTTTACATTAAAAAGAAAAACAACTTCCTTCCTCAAAAAAATTCACTCCACGAAGAAGGCAGGGCTCTGAATTATAGAAGAAAACCATTTCCAGGACATTCTAACTCAGGTATGAGCTGGGTAGCTGCTATAGAACTTTGACATTGATTTACCAGAAGCTAGGGGCATCTAGGACAGGCCCATTGGGTTTAAGAATTATTTACATGTAACTTTCTTCATCCAAGCAAACTGTTTAATTATAGAACTGTGTTACACCACTTCCTTTTAATTTCAAGTAGCTGTGTGTAACACAACATGAATCAAAGCATTAAATGTTTGTTAAAGGCCTGCAATATGCAACATTATATCAGGTCCTTTAGGAATATAAAAAAGTGTAACACATGGTCCCTATCTTCAACGAACTTTTAATTCAGCTGGTGACACAAGACTCATGTACATGCCAATACTCTAATACTCCAATATCCCTACACACCTAGAGATATGCTGATAAATGTTTAACAACTGGCTCTCCAAAAAATGCTATTAAATTTAATCTATGTTATTAATATTTTCTCCATTACTTTTAAAAAGTCTAGATAATCAGAATAATAAATCAAGTCTTGTTTTGTTTAATCATATAATTAAAGCATTAATTTATTTAATAAATCAAGTATGTAGTGTTTGCTAATTTTGGAGGTGTTATCAGATCATAGATTTAGAGCTTACACTGAAAGCTGATTTCAGGTGATTCCAGCACACTGCTGAACAGATATATGATCTTGTCAAAGTGGATACTCCCTCCAAAGATGCAGATCATAAGCTAGCCATGCTTGCTCATCCTTTGCAACTCTTGTCCATATCTTCCCACATTGGGTAAAACCATTGGGTTCTACTCTATGTTTTGAAAACCAAAAATAACACTTATTCATTCATTCATTTATTTGTTTGTTTATTCATCCATCCATCCATCCATCCATCCATCCATCCATCCATCCATCCAT
>NW_020947390.1:5564304-5697771 GCF_900497805.2 Vombatus ursinus
CATCCATCCATCCATCCATCCATCCATCCATCCATCCATCCATCCATCCATTTATTTATCTAAACTACTTATCTACCTATCTATCATTCTCTCTCTCTCTCTCTCTCTCTCTCTGTCTATCTCTCTGTCTGTCTGTCTATCCATCTATCTATCTGTTTGTTTTATTGGGCTTGTGAGTTTATTGATATCTGGCACCATCATTGGGAAACTCCTTTTACTAATGCAAATCAGCAACTCACCTGCAACTTGTAGACTTTTTGAGAGTTGCCTGGAGTCAGTGAGAGGCTGATTTGACCAGAGTCACAATAAGTAGTATGTGTGAAAGGCAGGACCTGAACTCAGGTCTTTCTGATTCTGAGACCAGCTCACTTTCAGTTCAATAGTAATATAACATTTCAAGTGATTCTGCATTTCCATCTGAGGATTCACATATCCTTATCATAATTTACATATTTGAATATTTCAAAGGATCCATGACCTCATCAATGTCAGGCACTCTCACTAAAGGTTCAGCCAATAATTTCTCCCTGTTTTTCATCCTGGACCATTCTTGGACTCCAATAAATATGTGCTCCTGTGAGTCCTCCAAAAGGGATCTGTTCAATGTGCTGGAACTCTTCCACTGGTTCATGTAATATTTTATAAAAATCAATGCAGTACTAAGGTTGTCCATCTTTTTTTAATTAAATTATATTTTGTCAATTAAAAATATCTACCTTCTCTCCTTCCTACTTTCTATGGTCCCACTGGAAAAAAGGAAACAAAAATCTGTATTGGCCATGTTAAAAAATATGTGTCTCTTTAATATGAGTCCATTATCTCTCTGTCAAGAAGTGGATAGCATGTTTCATCAGAAGTCCTTTGGAATTATGATTGGTAATTGTATTTGATCAGAGTTATTAAGTCTTTCAAAGTTATTTGACTTTACAGTATTATTTCTATCACATTAGTTATTCTCCTTGTTCTGTTCACTTTGCTTTGCATCAGTTCATGCAAGTATACACAAGTATTTTTGAAACCATTGCCTTCATCATTTCTGATAACACAATAATATTCCATCACATTCATATAGCATAATTTGTTCAGCCATTTCTCAAATAATAGGCATCCTCTTAGTTTCTGATTCTCTGTCACCACAAAAAGATGTGCTATAAATATTTTTTACACATAGGTCCTTTACTTCTTTCTTTGCTATTTTTAGAATATAGACCCAGTAGTAGTATAACTGAATTAAGGGGCAGGTATGGTTCAATAACATTTTGGGCATAATTCCAAATTATTTTCCAGAATGATTGGAGGCTGCTCATCTGTTCTCATTTGCTTTTACTACATGATTTATGGTTCCTCCCCCCACTGCCTTTTCCAATTATACACATCTCTGATCATTTCTTTTATGCTGGTGCTAGAGCATAAATCATCTTTGATCATACTCTTCAACCTACTTATGCCCACCATGTTTCTTTCTATTGCTACCACCATCACCATTATCATTACAACTGAAAGTGAGTGAATGAAAGGGGTATTTATTAATAGCTTATTATGTGTTAAGCACTGAGAATATAAAATACCAAAGCCAGACAGTACCAGATCTTAAGGATCATCCATTCTAATGAGGAAGACAACATATATAGGGCAGTTTTGGCCAGGGAAAGGAAAAGTCACAGGGATGACACTGGAGGGAGCCATAGGACATTCTAATGCTAATGTAACCTTGATTTTATTACTATTGGTAATAGTCTTGATTTTTATTACTGTTATTGGAGAAAGGCATCATGATGTAGTGGCTGAAAAATTGACCTGGGGACCAGGAAGACCTGAGTTCCAGTGCTGACCCTGATGCATATTGGCAGTATGACCCAGAGCAAGTCACTTAATATTTTATTGTACTAGGTAAATCTCAAAGACTAAAAGGTACTGATGACCTCAGTTGATAGGGGGAGTTTCTGCACCTAGAAGTCCTCTAGGCCAATGAAATCACAGGTCCAACTCTTTTCCTCACTTTAGAATAAGAGGTAGAAAGGGGCAGGAAAGGGTTAAGGTGTCATGTCAAGAAGATAGCTCAGTTGGGCAGCTGGAACTGTCACTAATCAGCATAGCCAAGGGTAGAGCTGGAGGTCTAACTGAGAAAGTACATGACAAGAGATGGGGCAGCAAGGTGGCACAGTAGATAGAATGCCAAGCCTGAGGTGAGGAAGATTCATTTTACTGAATTCAAATCTGGCCTCAGACACTCACTAGCTGTGTAACCCTGGATAAGTCACTTAACCTTGTTTGCCTCAGTTTCCTCATCTGTCAAATAATCTGGAGAAGGAAATGGCCAACCACTCCAGTATCTTTGCCAAGGAAACATCAAATGGGGTCACAAAGAGTCAGACATGACTGAACAACAAAATGGTAGGAGCTGACATCAATCATCATCATCCAATGCACAAAGCATGTTTAATAATGCATGTTGATTGGTTCATCATTCCCACCATCACCACTACCATTGTCATCATCATATGAAAAGTGAACTCTGTACAATGTGGACCATATTACCCAATTTAAAAGTGTATATTCTGCTCCTCAAAGGCAAAGTCAGGTTAGAATCTGGATTCACTAACAATTTTTTTCAAAGTCTTCCTTGATCTCCCAAACTATAACCTATTGCTTCTAGAAACACCACCAGCATACATAATATGGAGGTGGGGGAGCAGAGGGAAGAAGGCCTCCATTCATGGTGCCCCAAGCCCTGTCAATGTAACCTGGAATCTGCCTCCCCAAGGTCAGATATCACTGAAGCAGCACAAATAGGAATCTGACTAAGCAACTTGATCTGCTCGCTGCTTGTGTCACTGCCTCAGCTTGCAAAGGGAAAGAATTTGAGGAAGATGAGAGGAAGAAAAGAGAGAAGCAAAAGAAATACATATGCAGTACAGAGCCAACAATAGTGAATAAGCAAGATTATTCTTTTGCTTTCAATGTATGCGAATCAATAGGTTAGCCCCAAAAGAAAAGAGATGAAAGAAGCAAACAGACTGCTTCATGTAGTCACTCCAGAGGAGTTTCTAACCTCCATTTTGGCATCTTCACAGGACAAAGCAGAGAAGGAACTGGAGGAAGCTTAGAGAGTTACAGGAAAATGTCCCCAGATTGATCAGGCATGACTCAGGACTTCTAACACTGCTCCAATCCATAGCTAACATGGAGTTACACATACAACATAATACATACCTGCATGTATACACACAAATGTGCATATTTGTGTATGTGCATATATATTTGTATATGTGTATGTATGTGTACATATATGTGTGTGGGTATATATGTATACATATATGCACACATACATATACAGAGTTGTGTTGTCTATAAAGAAATGGTCTGTGTGAGATACACCCCACCTTTTCCTATGCAATTCCAGGGAACTGAACTTATATATCCTAAAAACTGCCAGAGATTACAGTCTAATCCATGAATCAGCTCTTTTTATTCCTGGCATGGCTCTGCAGGGAATAATATTCTTATGTAAAAACTTTGTATTTTGGAATTTTGCTATTTACCTGAGAATCACAGGATTATGGTTCATCTAGTCCACTCCCTTCACTTTTCAGTGGAGGAAAATGAAGCCCAGAGAGTGAAATGCATTCCTCGAGGTCACATGGTTAGTAAACAACAGCACTATATAAATGCTAGCTATTATTTAGAGTAAGAAAGAGTCTAAATTCCAGCATGGATTTTATTTCTGGGTTAAAAGGTATGTACAAGTTAGTAATTCTGGGGTGGGGGGAGCAGAGACAGTTCCAATTGCTTTCCAGAATAATGGAAACAATGAATGGTTTCATCAATAATGCATTAATGAGCCTATTTTCCCACAACCCCTCCAGCATTTACCATTTTCCTTTTTTTTTTTTTTGGTCAACTTTGCCAATCTCATGGGTATGAGATGAAACTCAAGTTGCTTTAATTTATGTTTCTCTAAATTTTAGTGATTTGGAGCATTTTTTTTCACATGACTATTGCTAGCCTGGATTTCTTCCTCTGAAAATTATATGTTCATATCCTTCAACCATATATTAATTAGAGAATGGTTCTTATTCTTGTAGACTTGTATTGGTTCCCTATATATCCTAGAAATGAGACCTTTATCAGAGAACCTCTGATACCTTGTTTACGTGATAATTCCTTAAATTCTTGCTCCTTTCCCCCAAGTCTTTTCTTCACAGATTAAATATTCAAAACATTTTCCCATACAATCTTCATATTAATTAGATTAAATCGTAAGTTCTTTGAAGGTAGAGTTTGTGTCTTATCTAAACTTTCTCCCCCAATACCTAGAAAAATGTTCTACAGTGCAGAGCTCAATAACTGCTTATTGAATTAATTAAGTTGAATCAATGGCAAAACAAGGACCAGTGGTATCTTGGTAAATGTTTAACGACCAGCTCTCTAGGAGAATATATATGCAGGTCATGCTTTATTGTTTGTTTGGTTTTTTTGGGGAGACAATCAGGGTTAAGTGACTTGCCCAGGGTCACATAGCTACTAAGTGTCTGAGACTGGATTTGAACTCAGGTCCTCTCGACTCTCCCAGGCTGTACTCTTTTGAGGCATCTAGCTGCCCCTTAGGGCATACTTTTAAGTTTAATTTGTGTTGCAAACATTTTTTTCTCCTTCATTTTCTGGAGTCTAGACAATCAACAAAACAATGAATTAAGCTCCTATTTATAGTTGTTGCAATTTTTTGAGATGAAAATGGATTTGCTGAAAATTTTACAATCTGTGTTGGCTCCAGCACACCTCTTAATAATCCTGGACTCCTGAATTCCACATCAACACTCATTCTTACAACAACATAATGCCTCCCTGCTGTTTCCCCATTGATTAGCATCCTGATCATAATCTCCCTATCCCAGGGATTCTAATCTCCTGGCTATTACCATTGAAACCATATTTTAGCCCCCTTTCCCCACTGTCTGATTCCTTATTCCAATCTCCTTCAGCCAAGCGCGCACAATGTCCCGCTCTAAAGCTACCTACCCTTTTTACTGTGCCCCTTTGCAATGCTTGCTCCCTAGGAAATAAGTCTGTTTCTGTCTTACATCTTTTCATTTCCTAAGCCTTCCATCTTCTGGCTGTCACTGAGGCCTGGTTGTCTCCTGATGACATATCCTCTCTTTGGCCTCTCTTTCCACCACTGGCTTCACTTACACTCATTCCCTTGTCTTACAAGTTGAAGTGGGGAGTTGGAGTATTCCTTGGTCCTCATAGTCACTTTTAGGTTCTCATTCTGCCTTCATCACCGAATAATCTTTCCTCCTTTGAGGTTCACTCAATGCACATCTACTACTCAATCAAAATTCTGGTAGTGGCTGTTTACCATCTCTCAAAGCACTCATATCTCTTTCCTTAATGAGTTCAGTGCCTGACACAGCCTCTCTCCTCCTCACATCCTGCACTTGTATTAGGGCACTTCAACATGCATATTGATATGCCCTCAAACATCCTAATCTCATAGTTCTTTAATTTATTCATTTCCCATGACCTATTCCTCCACCCCTCCTCAACCACACAAAAAGGTGCTCATACCCTTTGCCCTGTCATCCCACACAAATGCACCATTTCAATATTCATGAACTCTGAAATTCCTTTATGTGATCACAATCTATTGTTAGTCCACCTCTCCCTCTGCCTTGCAACCCCAAATCTTGATCTTCCTCCACACAGTGACTTCCAGTTTCTTAAGTCCTTCATTCTGTTTTGTTTTTCCCACTTCTTCATCACTGCATGGGCTAAAATCTCCTCCTTTCTCCATCTTGACCCTCTGCTGAATCAGTTCTATGTTACGCTGTTCTCTTCTCTGGAGTCTCTTGCCCTCTTTTCATACCAACAACCTTGCCCTGCCAAGTCTCAGCCTTGGATTACCCCTAACATCTATTGCCTTCTCTCCTACACATCTGCTACTGAATGGACCTAGGAAAAATTTCTTAAGAAAACTGACTGAGTCCAGTACACATTTTAGTTACATACCCTCACTGCTTCAAGATAATCCTTTTACAACTCATTAATCAATTCACTATGCTACTCACCAGAGTAGCTCTTCCAAACCTTTTTCTCCCTCCTCAAACTTCTTGTGGCTTCCCCTCCCTTGCCCTATCAGCTGAGAACCTTGTTTCATATTTTACTAAAAATATATCAAAGCCATTTGCCAAGAACTTCTTTAAGTTCCTTTCTCCTCATTTCACATCACCTAGTTGCCTTCTGCCACTATCTCCTTTTCCACCCTTGTTTCCCATGAAGAGGTGTCCCTTCTCATTGGCAAAACAAACTCTTCTACATTCACACATGATTCCATTCTATCCTGTCTTCTCCAACAGATTGCCCCATCTACTATATCCATTATCTTACTTAAATTCAAATTTTTTTGTTCTACTGGCTTCTTCTTTATAGCCTACAGACTTGCTCAAGTCTCCTCCATCCTCAAAAATCCTTACTTGATTCACCCATCCTTGCTGTCACCCCATATTACTCATTCCTTTTGTGAGTATACTCCTTGAGATGACCATCTACAATAAGTACCTCCATTTCCTTTCCTCTCCCTTAACTCACTGAACTCTATCTTCAAGTTTCATCATTCATGCAAAACTATTATTTCCAAAGTCACTAATGATCTCCTAATCACCAATCTAAGCACTCTTTCTCAATTCTCATCCTTCTTGACTTCTCTGCAGCTTTGACATTGTCTATTACCCTGCTTTCCTTGATAATCTCTTCTCTCCAGGTTTTTTTTTTTTTTGGACACTACTTTCTCCTGGTTCTTCTCCTACCTATTGGACCATTTCTTTTTAGTCTCTTTATCCAGGTCATTTCTGACAACTGTGAGTATACCATAAAGTTCTGTCCTGAGCCCTCTTCTCTTCTTCTGTTTCACCTGGCTATCTCAGTTCCCATAAATTTAATTACTATTATTGCTAATGATTCTTAAATCTTCTTTTCTAGCTTTAATTTCTGTAATGACCTCCAGTCTCTCCAGCTACCTATTGTACACCTCAAACTGGATATACCATAGACATCTCAAAGTCAACATATTCCAAACTGAACTCATTATCTTTTCCCCTAAACCCTACACTCTTCCTAAAGTACCAATTACTGTTGAGGGTATCTTTATCCTCCTAGTCCCCCCACCTTTCAATCTAGGTACCACCTTTGAACATTTGTTCATTATTTCAAATTTAGCCTATATATATAGCTTGATTGTACATAGTTGTATGCATTTTATCTCCTATATTAAACTGAACTCCTTGAGAGTAGGGACTATCTTTTGTACCCTTTCTTTGTATCCTTAACACAGCTAGTACAATGCCTGGTACATTATAGGTACAATATATACTTAATATATATTTATTGACTGACTGACTGACTGCACTGATGGTAAGTAAGGCCCAACACCAATTGAAAGGTTGAGACTTCCCAGTGAGATGGGAAGGTAACTTTTTGGTGCTGATTGGATGTTTCCTCTTGATCCACCATTTGGTAGTCAAGCATAAAACTTCCTCCAGTCCTGTGCCCTCCCCTGCCCAGTCTGAATTTCCCCTTTTCTATAGGAAAAAGTCCTAGGCTAAGCTATGGCCAGCCAGCTAATGTTTGATACCCTGCTCTTAAGAATGTAAACCAATATTAGGCATAGACCAATATCTTACACCATTTACCAAGATAAGATCAAAATGGATATGTAACCTAGATACAGAGATATTATAAGAAAATTTGAAGAAGATGGACCATATTACCTGTGAAACTTATGGATAGGTGAATAATTTATGAATAAACAAGAGATAAAGAACAGAGTGAGATATAAAATGGATAATTTTAATTTAAATTAAAAAAGATTTGTACAAATAAAACAAATGTAGCCAAGATCAGAAGGAAAGCAGAAAATTAAAAAAAATATATGGACAGTTTCTCAGATAAAGGTCTTATAGCTCAAATATATAAAGAACTTTGTAAAATCTATAAGATTTTATCTTATAAAATTTATAAGATCTATAAGATCATTCCTCAATTGATAAATGCTGAAATGATATGAATTTGGCATGATTGGATATAAACAGGCAGTTTTACAATGAAGAAATCAAAACAACTTCAGTCACATGAAAAATGCTCTAAATTATTTCTGAGGGAAATGCAAATTGAAATAACCTTGAGATATCATTTTATACCTATCAGATTGGCTAAAATGATTGAAGGGAAAAGCAACAAATGCTGGAGATGTGGAAAAATTGGGACACTAATTCGTTGTTGGTGGAATTGTGAACTGATCTAACCATTTTGGAGAACAATCTGGATTTATGCCCAAAGAGTTATTAAATTGCCTATACCCTTTGACACAGCAATACCACTACTAGGTCTCTTTCGAAAGATGATAAGGGAAAAAGGAAGACAACCTATATATTCGAAAATATTTATAGCAGCTCTGTTTGTGGTGGCAAAGAACTGGAAATTGTGGGGATGCCTATCAATTGAACAATGGATGAGCAAGTTGTGGTATATGATTATGATGGAATACTACTGTGTTAGAAGAAATGATGAGCTCAATGATCTTAGAAAAACATGGATAGACTTGCGTGAAATAACGAAGAGCAAAATAAGCAGAAAGAAGAGAACAATGTATACAGTAACAGCAATATTGTTTTTTTTTTTTTTAAGGCAATTGGGGTTAAGTGACTTGCCCATGGTCACACAGCTAGTATGTGTGTGTCAAGTGTCAAGTGTCAAGTTTTTGTTGAACTCAGGTCCTCCTGACTTCAGGGCCGGTGCTCTGTCCACTGCTCCACCTAGCTGCCCCAGCAATATTGTTTTAAGAATGATTTTGAGTGCATGTTATTTTGACAATCATAAATACCCAGATTAACTGCAAAGGACCTATGAAGGAAGACACTATCTGTATCCAGAGAAAGAACTGATAAATAGAGGTATTTTAGAAGCATAGAATGATTTTAATATACACATATTTGTGTCTAATGATAGCCATCTCTAGAGTGGGGAAGGGGAGGAAAGAAAAAAAGGCAAAAAAAAGAAATTTATGTAATAACTTTATTATATATTTAAAAGAAAATAGTAGAGTTGTAGTTTTATGTGTAGTCATCTTTTTTAAAAAAAATTGTACTGTTATGGAAATTCTTGTTTTATCCCATAAATTAAAAATTAAAAAAACAAACATTTTAAAAAAGAATATATCTTGATGATAGGGAACTGCATGCTTCAACTTCCCCCTCCTAATCCCATAGGAAGTTGATAGGGATAAGGGTATGGGAGGGGACAGCATGGAAGGAGGACTTTATGCCCAAGGTCTTACTGTGTCTTAGCCACTCTCAGTTTCAGGCTCTTTCAGCTTTGTCCTTGCCTTAGCTCCTAAGAGATACCCGCTATATTAGGGTAATGGATAGAAGAGATGCCTGGCTCCAATGCCCCCACACTCTAAGGAGTTTTGAGGTTGTTGCAGCAGACTATAGGAGAGAGATTTCTGCCTCATGTGTGGGTAGGTAGTATGTATATATGTATGTGGGATTCATTTTTACCACCTGATGGTAAAAATGTACATGCAATGCATGGACCCTGAGCTTCTCCTGCTTTTCCTCCTCTCCCTTAAATCTGTGTGTAGGGGGTAGGAGCAAATAACAGTTAGTTTGATCTCTCTAAATTTCAGGCCCTGCCATTTCTGTAAGACCTAGAAAAAAAAGACCCCAGTGACCTCTCCAACCCCAACCCCATCCCTTTGATCATTGTTTTTGCCATTATTAGACAATACCATCTATTTGGAAACCATATCATGGCTTAATATGTTTTAGGGGAATATAAACATTAAGACTTGGAAGACCTTTCCAAATAGGTTGTACAGTGTTTTTTTTTTTTAGACTGTGGTATTATACTGAAGGGAGAAAATATGGTAGAGCTGGTTTTGGAGTCAGAGACACTTGGGTTCAAGTCCCAACTCTGGAATCATACTGTCCATATGACTCTGTCAGTTAATCTCTCGGTATCCCAAGAGTCGACTGTAACTTGGAGAGTAGGTGCCAATCTGCCTTGGTAGAAATGTCTATACCAAGAGTGCCTCAAGCCAATAAAATAACGCATCTGGTCCAAAACAAAAAAATAAAAATATACTGCAAATAATTTTTTTAAAAATTAGAAAGGGATAGAGACTGAACCTGTAATTTAATATTTTAAAATATTATAACACTTTAAAATAGAAAACAGGTTATTCTATTATTTCACTTGAGAGATTATTCTAAGATGTTTTTAATTTATATTTTAAGACTTAGAATTTTCCAGAAGTAGAAATAGGACATCTTTATCATCTTCATTTCTCTGATATTTTTCTTCTAGTCCTTGTTCTTGGGAGTGTTGTGTACCAGTCATGTTCCTGTCTGACTCATGCCCCTTAAACTCTAAACACTAGATCAAGAGTTCAGTATGGATAAATGATAAATCTAGGCTTCTGAGTAGGACAAGACGTGAGAAACTCTTGGTTTCCCACATTCTACCCAGACTAACTTTATCCACTAAAAGAAAAAAAAAATTTCCTGTCCTGAGAAATAAGGAACCCAGGTAACTATTTGTTTTTGCTAGTCTAGGAAGTCCTCAATCACCCTGAGGCCTTATTGCACCCATCCAGTACAACAATTGATCATTCGGGTAATGATACACTTCAGTCATCTACTTCTCACCTCTCCTTTTTCAAATTCTTAGCTTCCTTCAAAACTTAGTTCAGGTACCACCTCCTTCAGGAAGCCTTTCCTGATTCCTCCATTTGTTAGTGCTCTCTACCTGTTCTAATTATATTGTATTATTTGTCTGCTTAAGGCAGGTGTTCCTAGCCTGGCTCTGTAACAAATTTTATTTATTTTTTTTTGGTTAAACTTATTTCAATGTAATTCATTTCCTCTGGAATCCGATGTATTATTTTGTGCATTTAAAAATGTTATTCTAATAAGGGGTTTATAGACTACTAAATGAATCCATAATGCAAAAAAATTAAGAGTTCCTGGTTGAAGTCAGGTATCCCCTGTACAATGTAAGGCCCTTCAGGGTAGAGACTATTTTTTCCTAGGATAATTCCTTGAAGAGAATTGCTTAAAATTACTTGATGATTTGAATGTAATTGATTCAATCTATTCATTTTCCCACAAAGCCTTGTTTTGAGCACCTGTGATATGCAATCGGTCTTTAGCAACATCAGATAGGTATCAGTGCCATGTCCAGTGGTTGTGGCAAAACCTGGGTTCAAGTACTAGTAGTCAGCAAACAATAGCAGAACTGATGTTTCTTTCATCGTGACAATATTCAGGGGCATCATCAATGTGGATATTTAGGGAGGAGGAAGAACATTAATCAATTTTGCTTATTTTGGAGCTTTTGGGTAGTTTGGATTATGCAGGGGTAAGGAACCTGCAGCCTCGAAGTCCACATGTGGCCCTCTAGGTCCTCAAGTGTCGCCCTTTGACTGAATCCAAACTTCAGAGAACAAATCCCCTTAGTAAAAGGATTTGTTCTGTAAAACTTGGACTCAGTCAAAATGCCACACCCAAGGACCTAGAAGACCACATGTGGCCTTGTTCCCCACCCCTGATTTAGAGTAAGCATGCAGTCCAAATAAACCTTTGGTTTTGGAAAGAGTACTCTTTATTGTTAAAAGAAGTGAATGTGTCTAATATGAATGTGTCTTTTTCTCAGTGTAAAAAACTGGGGAAGAGGCATGAGGAAGAGTGGGTTTATATGCATATCCCTCCCCTTCACATCTAGTGTTTTGTGACAGGGTTTGGTGCTGTCCCCTTTGGCAAAGGGTCAGTTTTCTAGTATGGACTGAGTCTATGTCTTTCAGATGCTTTCCCATTCTATTTCTGGTATATCCCCTATTCTGGGACTCCACCCAGTCATTCCTAAGGGTATATTTGAAAGGCCAGACATAACATCTGTTCCAATCCACATCTATTTTCAGTCTTCCTTTCATTTTTATCTATAAATATTTTCCTGGTGATCTGGCTTTGTTGGGTCTCATGCCAAGCTTTCTGCATAGAGCAGATTTGTCAGCATTTTTACAGTCATCTATTCTCATTATCAATGACGGTAGAAGAACCACATTTGCACTCTGCCACCTCAGGCCCCCATGTGTTTTATGAGGAAGCAGAAATTGCATTTAATATTAAGTGGGGCAAAGCAGCTGGACCTGACTGAAGGAATTAAGAAAAATATCCTTATTGGAAGTGACACAATTTTGAAGGCACTGAGGATATTTCAAAGAGGATATTCCAAAAGAATAACAAATATCAAAGACAGTGTTCTTTCACATCTAAAAGAGGAAAATGAATAAGAAATCGGCAACTCATAAGCCATATTCTTGTCTTTTTCACATCACAAACTTTTTATGATAATGGTCTATTTGCACATTAAGGGTATCCTTGATGAAAATGAGTAGAAGTCAAGTAAGTTTTCATAAATGACTTCTTACATCAGAGTACATTTCCACAGTCACATAACTGACTGAAAATTTTGAGAAGCGTAAGATAATGCTGAATAAATTGTTTGTTGATTGCAAAAAAAAAGAAAAGAAAAAGAAAAGCATTTGACATGGCAGAGTATAATACTACCACTGGCACATATTATCTGTATTACCATGAGAAAGTCACTTCATCTCTCAGAACTCCAAACAAATTTCTAAAACTATAAATTACAGATGAATTACCTTGAGGGCATTTCCATACTGGGAGTTCTTCATACTGATAGAACCATGGGTCTAGAAAACAGTATGTGTTTATATATACATAGAAAAACACCTTTTCTCTAATAGTTTTCTTGAGTCTTCTTTGGATTGAATATGTTGTCTTTCAGAGAGTAACATTTATCTTGGATCTTCTCTATCTCCCCTAGATTGTGTCTTCATATATCAGACTTCTATTATCCCGTCAATGTCAGATCTTTCACTCAAGAAGGAAGACTAGATCAAAAACATGAATCTTTTTGAAGTTACAAGAAGAGACTTCATAACTAGAAGGAAGAAAAAAAATCTCATGTTCCTTTTTTGGGTGGAATAGATATGTTACTGGACTGCTTCATGTTCATGATCCCTTTCTGTCCCTTTTAGACATTTAACCCCACAAAAACAAAGTTTTTTACGTGATAAAAAAAACTTCATTAAAGATCAAGCAATGATATTCATCATTTCATTTTATAGTTAATTTTATCTCTCTTCTAGACTGTGAAGTCCATAATAACTAGTTTAGGTGTTTGTTTGATTTCAGTCCAGTAATGTTATGATTTTAGGCAACTCCTAGAGAGAAAATTCCCCCTACCAATGCAAATTAGCAACTGTTCTACAACTTATCAGTATTAGAGAGTCACCTAGAAAACAGAAATTAATGAGTTGCTCAGGCTCACACAGCCAGTGATAGATGCAGGTTATGAATCTTGGTTTTTCTGATTCTAGTCTCCAATATTTTATTTAAAATTTCTATCTTTTCCAGGGTTCTGAAAAAGGTAAGTTCTTAATAAATTTTTATCAAATTATATTAAATCTGGATTCAGACTATAATTTGTAGAAGTGAGATGGATTAGGAAGAGGATTGGATTTGGAGGCAGAAGACCTGGTTTCAAATATAGGCACTGTCACTTATTACTTGTGTGACCCTGGACAAGTCACTTTTCTCTGGAAATATTTACCCACATATGACATAATGATGGTGTCCCCCAGATGACCTCTGTGGTCCCTTATGGTTCTAAATTAAATGATCCAATTAATATCCAATTAATTAACACTTTGAAGAAATTTAATTGACTAGTGTAGATTCCATTATACTTCTAATGGGCCCTATTGCAAGTCCTACATTCACAGAAATGCTCACGAGCTACTACCCACTGAATCAGTTGTATTAGATGAGTCACAATTTATCATGTGACCTCCTAGTAAGAACCAAAACAAATTATTTAAAATTATGATACTAAATGTAGTGAGGCATTGAACTTACTCTTTCAGAATAAGGCTGGCCATGTTGCTCCCTCTCTTCTTAGTGTCACAATACAGCAGATTTATGAGGAATCTTGCCTGCCTATCTAGTGTTATAATAAAACCTCGCTACTCTGACTGAAAGAAGGCTACAGTGATCGAATTCTTTGTAGGCAGACCCCCTGTACCTTTGCATTTGTCTTACATGTGCAACACATATTCTATATAGAATTTGATCAGCTAGGATGTGTATGCATATATCACATATGCTCTTAACTATACAACTTGTTAAACTTTAACCTAGGGAAGAAATCCAACAAGTAAGCATTTAGCTTCTGCTTAAAAACAAGGTATTCACTACCTCACAAGGTGGGCAGCTAGGTGGCGCAGTGGATAAAATGATGGGCCTTGAGTTAGCAAGACTTCCTGAGTTAAACTCTGGCCTCAGATACTTACTAGCTTACTAGTGACCCTGGACAAGTCACTTAATCCTGTTTGCCTCAGTTTCCTTATCTGTAAAATGAGCTGGAAAATGAAATGGCAAACCACTCTAGTATCTTTGCTAAGAAAACCCCAAATGGGGTCATGAAGAGTTAGACATAACTGAAATGATTCAACAACAAAAACCTCCCAAGGTAGCCAGGGCCAGTGTCAGTGAGAGGCCAGAAGACTAAACCACCACTGAAGATAATCTTCTTATACCACAGTTTTGCCTAGGGCTTTCCCTATTTGTCCAATATCTGCCCTTGGATTGTCTGTACACATGAATTTAGAGAAAATGTTCAAGATGGTGACAATGGAAATCAGGACCCATTTAGAGCAGAGTAGAATTTTTTGGTCTGTGTAATTGCTCAGTCTCCCTTCCCACCCTTATGTCAACTTAGGCTTTATTTTACCACCACCATCTTTTCTGGTCAAAACTAAATTTCTGGTCACAGACTGGGTTTGATTGTCTCTTGAGTCAACAGCACTCTACTTGATCAATATTCCAGTTCCTTCAATCGTGGTCCTTCTTGAACTGCTTTTGAGTCAAGGTCCATGGAACTTGGGCTAAAGTCTTTTTTTTTTTCTTTCTTTCTGATATTTCCCTTCTCCTTTGATTATTTTTTAAAAAGTCAATCATATGAAGGCTAAATCATAATGCATTGATTTTTTGAAATGATTTCACTTTACATTTTAAAAATTAGCAGATTTTTAAAATATCCCCATTTTAAAATGTTAATATACTCTAAGGCCCAAAGCCTAGTAGCATCGAACAGCTTACTCACAAAAGCAATACTTCAAAGATCTGTAAGTTCATTGTTGTGTGTGTGCTTCCTCTATTGTTCCAAGTTATAAGCCCTCTATTATTTAGAAGAGGATGGTCTTCAAGAGTTACTGTGGCTCCTTGTGGCCAACTTGGTGATGAATCAAACAGGCTGTTCTTCAGATATTCAGAAGATCACCAGGCCTCTGCTTAAAGCCTTTCCAGTTTGACAATGCCTGCTAGAGTCCGCCCTTCATAGGCATGGCCTTGAAGAACTCAGAGTTATCTCCTAAGCCTAATGAGATCTCAGAGGAGTATTTTACTTAGCTTAAAATAGAGGGCATCCCAAAAAGCTTTAATAGCTTAAAATGACAGCCTTTTTGAATACTCTACATAACAGATTAAAATCCAAACTCTAATAAACGTGAATATTTACCAGATAATGAGGCAACTGCCTAATATGTTGTCTTCTGCAGAACCCCAAAAAACTATCTACATTCATAGGATCATAGATTTACAGCTATAAAGGACCATATAGGCCATCAAAGGGGCAGGTAGATGATGCAGTAGATAAAGTGCTGGGCTGGAAGTCAGGAAGACTCATCTTCCTGATTTCAAATCTGGTTTCAGACCAGCTCTATGACCCTGGGCAAGTCCATTCAACCCTGTTTGTCTCAGTTCCTCATCTGTTAAAAAGAAAAACGGAGCTGGAGAAGGAAATGGCAAATCAATATTTTTGCTAAGAAAACCCCAAAATGGGATCATGAAGAATCAGACATTACTGAAACAACTGAACAACCAAATGGGGCATCAAGCCTAATCATCTCATTTCATGTAGGAGGAAACTGAGGTCCATAGAAATTAAGTGATTTCCTCACATACACAAAGCAACAGTGGTGGGATTTGAACATGGGTCCTCTGATTTTAGGTGTGACGTTCTTTCCATTGTGCCATGTTACTAAGTTGATGCTACTAAAATCAGCAGATGTACAGGTGACACCTCAAAAATAAACTACATTAGTGAGTAAACTCTTTCCCAGAATATTGTTCAGAAAACTGAGCATTTGATTAGTTCTATACATCCAGACCAACAGTGATGCTGACAAAATTCGATCAAGGGAGGGACATGTTTAGCATGTTACCACTATAAAAAGCTATCATCTTGTCTAGAGATGTAGAATAACATAGGACACCATTTCTCAGATATCTAGTTAGTTTTTTCCCCTGGATCTACTCCATGCTAACTGGTTCCTTCATTGCTTCCCACTCCCCTGCCCCTCTCCCCCCCAAACACATGAGTAGTCTATGGACCATTCCAATAAACTGTTGCCTAGCCCTTTGATTTTTGGAACCAAAGAACTTTGACTTGACTAGACATGGCATTCTGTTTATTCTCTCAAGACCACAAGTTGACTAAGCCCCGTTCCCCACAGGAGGTTTTTTTCCTTTAGGCTGTAACTAATTACTTCTAATCATCAGCACCAATCTTCTCCATACACGTAGGGGATCCAACGTTAATGTTGACGTTAGCTGAAGTTTAAGTTTCAGTGGTAAAATGATAACCAGTTTTCCTTAGAAAAGGATTACTTAAGAAATCTTGGTCTCCTTAGTTCTGAACCTGACACTGAAAGTATTTACAAAGCCAAACTCAGTAGACAGATGAGTCTGGGTAAAACAATGTGCATTGCCCATAATTGTTTTTTTCCTTCCCAATTTCCTTTTCAGACAGAAGCTTTGTATTGTGCAATGCATTTATAGAAAATGGATTTCGATATGCTGGCCATCTGGCTGTTATGAAAAGCATGATAAATAGTGAAATATGGGCCAGCCAAAGGCGGCCTGAAAAGATACACTTCTAGTTCAGTGGGCCTGAGTTTGGAGAAGAACTCGCATGGCTTAATTGGAGGGCTAGAGAGATCACAAAGAACTGGTGTATATCCCAGAAAATAAAATGAAGAAAGAGAGAATTTTTTGCTTCCCTTGGTAAGTTGGAAGGAAATAGATGCAGTCATTCTGAAAAGGCAATGCATTCTTGATGCAGCAAACTTGAATTTCTAGCTGAGAGGTTTGCTTTCTGAAACCAGCTGAGCCCTATGACCTTTGGCACCTATTGAAGGATATCACCTAGATCCAGACACAGGGACAGGAAAATGAGGGGAAGGAGGGTAACCACAAAGTGAATCAGTAAATGAAAATTAAGAAGGGCTTTACGTCTCTAAAACAATTTCTAGAGATTATTTACCCTTAACTCAATCTTATACGATGGTAGGTTATATCCTGTACAGGAATGCAAATCTGCTGCATGTGAATCTGAACTTCTAAAGAAGTTTATCTCCATGATTTAATTTTCTGGAAGGTGCTTGATAAAATGGAGATTATCTGAAGCAATTTATACTTGTTTACTTCCTTTGATATCAGAAAAAACAACAGGTACAGCAAGCAAAGAAACCATTTCATTTGTTTTATTAACACGCCTTTCAATGAGAAAAAGCTAAAAGGATGATCTGAAGTTAAAGAACCTGTGGTCTTTCTCCATAATTTTCCGGTAAGAATACTAATCCTTCTATTTCATGTATAAGAAAATTGAAGAACAGAAGAGGAGTTTCCCTAAATTATCAGGGTTATTCCATAGAAAAGGCAGCAACATAAATCACAATCCTCATGCTCCAGAAATTCTCAAAAAAAAAATATACTGGGTTATTTTGGACAAAGCCCTTGCATTTTTGTCAAATTTGATCTGTACAAAATCTGAATGTGGTGCTTTTTAATGATAATAGTTGGGGAAAAAAGATAAAGAAAACGAAAGGGATAAAATTGATAAAATGTCTTTATTCGAAGGAAAAGAAATATTAAAGTGACTTTGACAGTAGATTTATATTTCTTATATAAATTTTTCCATGTATTTTTTCCCAAGGAGATTTCACTTTAGCAGTGTGGTCTACATTTGATGAAGGAATAAAAATTATCCTAGATTTAGTGACAGAAGGAACCCTTGAAGACTCCTCCAAATTCAGAACCTTCATTTTAGAGATGAGGAAACTGAGGTTAAATGATTTGGTTAAAATAAAAAATCCAAATGGCATGTCAGTATTATCAACCTTTACTAGACAGCTGATAAAATGGTGGTGTTCTTAAAAGAAATGGAGGGGGTAGAGGCTAGATGGAGCAGTGGATAGAGCACCAGCCCAGCAAGACCTGAGTTCAAATCTGGTCTCAGACATTTACTAACTTAAATTTGATGCCCTCCCCCTCCCCACAACAAAAAAAGGAAGAAAAGAAATAAGGAAGTTAGGAGGAAGAAAAACATTATGGGTTTTGTTTTAGATATGTTGATTTTTAAGTGTCTATGAGACATCCAGGTGGGAATGTCCAGTAAGAAGATGGATATGTAGAATTTGAGCTCAGGAGAGAGGTGAAGACTGGATATAAAGATGTGGAAGTCTTGCATTCAGATGGTAGTTAAATACATGAGAACTGATGAGTTCATCACCTAGTTGTGCTAATGTGATGAGTAACATACTCTGAAAGTGGCTGTACTTGAGATCTGATGGAAAGAGTAATATTGTAAGGAGTTGCAGAGAATCTTCTGAGAATACTGGGATAAAAGCCTCACCCTACCTAGTGAGGTAGCTCTGCTTTATCCCTACCTATGGCAAACTTATAAGCAGCTGAGACTATGATCACTGGTGAATATTGTTTTCTTTGAATTCTAATATAAATTCTGTTTCTTTCCCTTAACCTCTAAACAAAACTGTTTATTTATTTTAAATTTTGTGAGCCTGTGTGCTTTTAGGGAGAGTTGGTTACTATAACCTAGAGAGTGTCAGATGTGGATGTTTCCTGATTATTTGAGTAGAAGCCATGAAACAAAGGACCTCAGAATATACATGAGCCCTTTGTGTCTAAAGGGAATGACTGAGACAAGGGCTACATTTACAATAATGGGATTGGTATTGAGTTTATATTATATCATGTCTAACATCCCTTCTAGCTCTAAAATCAAATGGTCATATTCCATAAAATCTCCAATATAGACATACATACATACATAGCTATATACACATACATATATACACATGTGTGTGTTTGTGTATATGTAGACATATAATACACACATAGTATATATGTACATACATATATGTGTGCATATATACATATATATCCACTAAACATTTATTGTTTTATTGAGTGCCTACTATGTATCAGACACTGTTGTTGAGGATACAATTAATTAAAAAAAGACAGTCCCTGCCCTCAAACAGCTTACAATCTAACAGAGCAGAGGGGAAAGGGAGACAACACACAAAAAGAGTTAAGAAAGCTGGGGTGAGAGTTTGGGGAGTGGAATGAGACAACAAGGGATATCTTGTCCCTTAGAGCTGAAACCAGGCAGAGCAGCAGATGCAAAATGCAGCGGGCTAAGAGTCTAGTTTCTGCCCTCTATAATGGAAGGCATTGGGAGGTATCTGCTCTCCAGTCCTTCAATAAGAGAGGAGCAGAGGCTGAGGGAGGTAGTGTCAATTAAGGCTTGAGTTAGCAGGGTAGTGACTAGATTAGAAGTGGTGAGTTTGTCCTGGGATGGGTATCTTGTTCTGTGGGGTGTATAGGGTGTTCAGGAAAGACTAGCACCTCTGGTATGAGAGCTTGCTGAACTCTTTTCAGGGCTACTCATCTACCTTTGGTGTCCACCTGTCACCCAACTCTTACCTGTGGCTCCAAGAAGCTGTAGTAGGCAGCTGCCACACCCTGCTAAAACCATCTCAGCAGATGGGCTAACCCAGGTTGAAGGTAACTGACAGGCCTCAAACCCATTGGTGAATTAGGGGGAAGCCTACCCCAGGCATGTGAAGATGTCCCCCAGCAGAATGAGTGGATGAGAACAATTTGTTCCAAGGGCCATGAAGGTGGTTGAAGCAGGTCCTGTGCAGTGCTTAGATGTAGTCAGACATTGAAGATGCCAAAGTCATTGACAGTCATCTTGACTTTTGTCTCGTCACTGAACTTGGATGACTCTGGAAGAGAGAGTGAGGCTAATTACTTTATGCACTTCTGCCTACCTTAAAGCCAATTCACATGGAAGTCAAGTCATCACTTGTAACGATATTGGTCCCCTTTGAAAACGAAGGATGAACAACAATCTTGTTCTGTGGAGTTAAAGCCAGGCAAAGCAGTATCTGTGTGTGTGTGTGTGTGTGTGTGTGTATGCACACACACCATATCTATCTATATACTCTGTCTGTATGTATATCTATCTATCCATCTGTTATGTATGTATGTACTTTACAGGGGGAGCAAAGAGAGGAGTAAAAAGGCGGGTCACAAAATTTAAAAGGATGTCTCAGTTATCCGAAAGTCTATAGAAATTTTAAAAATGTGCTTCAATGCTATGGATCTGTCTTCACCCTTACTTCAGGACTCTGAGACCATCACTGGGAATCTGAGCTGGTGACTGGGTCTAGTGCCTAACAGCTGCATCCTGTAAACATCTTGAAGTAGCCCTCTTTTGGAATGGAACATCTACTGTCAGTAATCCCGATGGGGTTACCCAGGGGATATTGCACATACTTTTAGGATGTTGGTTCTGGGTCATGAACTTGTTTGTTTTCCTTTCTTAGTAGCTGATGCATTAAAATAGTGGATGAGAGCATTATGATTCGAATTTCCTGTTAAGGAGTGAGGGGAGAAATGTGGGTTTGGTGAAATCTTCATCTATCTTCTGAATTTAACTCCAAAGCCACTCTTGGGGGTTAATCATTAGATCTTAGGGCAACTAACTACAGCTTTGTGATTAAAGAAAGACACTTTTATGAAGTAGTTATTTTATGAGAAAGAGGGTTGGGATTCTACACTATAAGATTCTAATTATCTGGTGTTCCGCTGAGTGTAATTCACGCGCTGTGCATGACGAGAGGCACAACTTTATAAAAGCAGGCTGGCTATCAAAGAACAATGCAGAGATGTGACTGTTTACAGTGTGTCCCATAAAAGATACAGGATGTGCATCTTGTCTTAATCAGCCTAGTGCAAAGAATCTGAACTTTGGAATTTCCTGACATTTCAGGGCTTGAGGTTTCTAGGTGAATGTAATAATGACAGCTTGCATATTTAGTAAGATTGCAAGAGGCCCCCAAAAGGAAGAGTGCTGGGGAGCCACAGTTTCACATGGCACAGAAAAAAGGATGTTGGTACAGAGACCCTGTCTCCAAGTCATTGTCCCCCTAACTGGGACTTTTGGTATAAAAATAGCACAGGATCTGTCAACAGAGGCCTGGACACTGCTTTAGGAATCCCATGGTCACCTCTACTGCTATCTCTCTCCCCATAGTGACTGCCTAAAGAGTAATTAGCCATTTGCCCAATGACCTGTATAGGATTGATAGCTTTTTAAGTTTGAAGGAAGGGAAGGGTGAGACAAAGTAGTGGCCTGACTTCATCTACCCAGAGGCTTGGCATGGGGAATGATCTACTCTGTTTCCATAAAAGTTGCTCAACTATGGTACTACCCTCATACCATGAAGGCCTAGAAGATCCTTGGGGAGTATGGTAGATAAGTGGGAGCCCCTATTAAGGGTTCACTGGAACATTTCACAATTCTGGAAAGTGACAGCAAAGTCAATATCTCTCCATTGCAATCTCTTCTTCTGCAGATCAAGAAGGGGTGAAAGAAGCGATTGGGGGTGGGGGTAGGTTAATTTTATCCCCAAGTGCAAGTAGATGCCAGTCAAATATGCAGACAGTTGATGTTAAAGTTACAGATATCAACTCTTTTTTTTTTTCTCCTTTAACTACTTCACCTAACTGGGATTTTGCTAGATGCAGAGCTAGCCCAAACCCATTGTTCTGTGAATCAATTAAATATGCACTCAATTAACTATTTTTTAAATGAATGAATAAGGATGAAACTAAGAATGAGAATAAAAAGACCAAGATTAGACCAAGTGAAATGATAGCCATTAATTACGAGGCTGCTTATGACTCAGAGGCATTTTGGGTAAACATGTAACATTTCAGTGAAATACCATTAGAAGTTATACATGTTGTATGGCAAGCAAAATTCATAATCTTTAAAATGTGAGGTCAAGCTTCAAGTCTTACTTTCAAATATTCAAAGAAAGCTATCAAGAGGATATGATGATTGCTTTTAAATATTTGAAGGCCTGTCACGGGGGAAGATTAGAGCTCTGTTGGCTTCTGAGAGTAGAATCAAGAGCAAGGGACAGAAGTTTGTGCTAAAACTAGAAGGGACTGATCCTACAAGTAGTGAGTACCCTGTTAGGTGTGGTCTTCGGGTGGAAGCTGGATAACCATCTCTCCGAAATGCTGTAGACAGGATCTACACTTTGGATGGGGGCTGAAGTGAATGACCTTTCAACACCCCATTCTGAGTTTATCAGTGCTTTATCAGCACTTCTTCTTCTTTTCATTTAATTTGACAACAACCAAAACTGTAAAACCTCCTCACTGGTTTGTTGCTTCAGCATCTGGAGTCTGGCTAAACATGCCTATCAGTTTGGAATCCCCCCTTTGTATCTTTCTCTTGGCTGGGAAGATAATGAGAATAAAGATAGCTCTCCTCCCTGTCTGCTCCCTCCTCCCTCAACTGTTTCCCTCTGCCTGGAGAAGGTTCCAAGACACACAGCCCACATGGGGGTGGATCTTACATGTTCCAGTTGTTGGCTCTTAGTTGATCTGAATCTGTATAAGCCACAGCAGCAATTCCTAGGTCTCTGTTTTAAGTGTGTCTGCAACCAGGCTTAGTGTCCTAAGGCTTAGAGTTAGTGAGTGGCATTAAATTGTAGGTCATCTCTTGGAGGGCTGAAAGTCCCAATAAACAAACCCTTAGGGTTTTGTTTTTTTTACAAAGAATCAGATTTAATTAAGATGTTTTATGCCCACTTAAAACATTTAAAGTGTAGTCATTTAAATATTGATAATATTTTAAACAATTCCATCTTTAGCAGTATATTCTGCTCCCAAATAGAATGACAGGTTTTCACTTACACCAAAATGCCTCTAAGTCATGAACAGCCTCATTAGCTGCCAGGCCTCACTTTGTCTCTGTAAATTAGTAAAATGCAAATGAGCCATGGTCTGTGAAAAATCTCTTCATTGATCTCTTTTCCTGGTTTTGCTTTGGATGCTGCAGGGCTCAGATACTTTTGCTCCTCACTGTCAGCCTATGTGTCATTTGCATGAGTGAACAGTGTCTTTTATCAAACCCACCTTCCCTAGCCCCCAACTCTATGAGGATAATGCAGAGGGGTGCCTTTAACGCTTAGAGAATCAGAAGTTGTTTTTGACAATCAAGTGTTTTTAAGTGTGGGGAAAAATAGATGGCTGTGTTATTTATCCTAAACAGGTGATAGCAACCTAGCTAGTGGCATTTGGAGCTGGCCCCAGGGTAAGGTTATTACCGATTAACTTGGAGGGAACCTTGCCTTGCGACAACCAGTTTACTGGGAGGCAACCAATGCCAGTTCAAAATTGAGTGAGATTGTCCCTCTTCTTGACACCATTCATTCAATAAACATTTATGAAGTTCTTTTTTCTTTCTTTCTTTTTTTGTCAATTAGTTGTATCTGACTCTGTGACCCCATTTGGCATTTTCTTGGCAAAGATACTAGAGTAGTTTGCTATTTCTTTCTCCATCTAATTTTACAGATGAGGAAACTGAGGCAAACAAGGTTAAGTGACTTGCCCAGGGTTGCACAGCTAGTAAGTGTGTGAGGCCAGATTTGAACTCAGGCCCTCATGACTGCAGCCCCAGAACTCTATCTACTGCCCCACCTAGCTGCCCTACTATGTACAAAGCCCTTGAGTAAGATGTTTGCCCTCAAGAGGTTTATAGTCTAGAAAAAGAGATAAGACATTAATGCAGAAAAAGATAATATATAAAATCGTAATTTGCAGAACAAAGATCCATGTGAGCTCTAAAAGGTTGGGAATGGAATCTAGGAGGATTCATTGGAGGAGACAGAATTTCATTTGGGCTTTAAAGCTATGGAGTCAAAGGACCTAGATTCAAATCTGACCACTGACTTTTTTTTTTTTTTTAGGCAATTAGGGTTAAGTGACTTGCCCAGGGTCACACAGCTAGTAAGTGTCAAGTGTTTGGTCTGAGGCTGGATTTGAACTCAGGTACTCCTGACCTCAGGGCTGGTGCTCTATCCACTGGGCCACCTAGCTGCCCCAACCACTGACTCTTACTGCTTGTTATGACCTTGAGCAAATCTCTTTATATCTCTTGGTCTCATTTTCTTCATTTGTAAAAAAAAGGTGGTTTTACTAGATAATTTCTAAGTTCCCTTTCTCTAGGTCTAGGATCCCATGGTCCTATGAACCAGAGTTACCTATGTAGAAAGAATCACAAATCTTTGATATAGTCTCCTATAGAACATTTTGTGTATGCATGGGAGCCAGCACTGCAATGGGAGTAGAGGGCTGGCCCTGAAGTCAAGAAGACCTGAGTTTAGGTCCTTCCTATGCTGTATGCCAACTGTATCATTTAGCCTCTCAGTGTTCCAGAAAACTCTCTAAAACTATAAATCACAAACCAAGTTACATCAATGGAGAATGTTTCTATCCTGTGAAATTCCAACATCGGTCAATCATAGGAATTGACTGCTTTTCCTTCCTTCCCCTAGAAATGCCTTGTGTTGTAATATCAAAACAAACAAACAAAAAAAAAACACACTTGAAGATCCAAGTTCAAATCCATACTGCTACTTTTATGACTCCAGTGATTTTTGAGCAGTTCATTTAACCTCTTTGATTCCTAGTTTCTTTATCAAAATTCCTTTGCACTGAATTATAAGCTCCATGAAAATAATGACTAGATATTGCCCCTCTTTACAGGGTGTCCCCAAAGTCTTAGCTATTAAAGCTTAAAACTGCAGTAAGACTTGTGGAATACTTTGTATACTCTCTATTTCATTTGTATGTTGTGCATGGTACCCTGCATGCAATAGGACCTCACACATTTTTATTGAATGATCAAGTGGTACTTCAACTATATTTCTGTTTTCCTCTCTCTGTTTTCTGCCTCCTACCTACCTACCAAGTGGGGATGCTGTGAAGATGAATAGATGCACCACCACTGATTAATAATTAGTGGGTTCACAGGGTGCATTGCAGTTTTAGTCTGGTAGTTCCTGGAGAAATGGCAAATGATCAGAATCCTCTTACTTTTAATGTGTTACTTTGAAAAATATCAATATAATTACTGCCTTTAATGGAAGGAAAAGAAGACTTTATCTGTCAAGGTCATCATTCCCATGGGGTTCCCATTTTGTCCTCTTTGGCTTCTTGGAAAGAACTAAAAGCTAGAATATCATTACTTGGCCTATAACCCAAAAACATCAAAGAAAGAGGAAAAAAGTACAAAAATATTTATAGAAGCTCTTTGTGTAATTGCAAAGAATTGACCATCAATTAGGAATGCCTGAACAAATTATGCTATATGAACATAATGGAATAGCGTTGTGCCTTAAGAAATGATGAATGGGATGGATGTAGAGAAACATGGAAAGATTTATATGAACTGATGGAGAGTGAAGAAAGCAGAACCAGGAGAATAATTAATTCAATAATAACAAAATTGTAAAGACAGTTTTGAAAGACTTAAGTAAGAACTCTGATAAGTGCAATGATCAACCAGTAATTCTGGAAGATAATTGATGAAACATGCAACCACCTTCTGACAGGGAAGTGAAGAACTCAAGATGTAAAATAAAATACACATTTTTGAGCATGGAAAATGAAGGAATTTGTTTTGCTTAATTGTATATATTTGTTACAAGGGTTCTTTTGTCTTCTTTCCTTCCATTCTTTCTTTCTTTCTTTCTTTTTATTGTTTCAAAGGGGGTGGGAAGGAGAAAAAAAATAATGCTTATTAATTGGAACAAAAGAAATTAAATTAGAAAAAATTAAGGGATGAGCAAATGTTGAGTGTCCCTAAAATAAGTGGAAGCTCAAAGCCCTACTTCTATTGTCTGCCCATACTCTACCATGTTGTTTCAAGGAGGCAAATTTCAACTTGATATAGGGGAAAACTTCCTAGCAATTAAAGCTATCCAAGAGTAAAGGGATAGCTTCAGGAGGTAGTGAAGTACCCCTTACCATTTATTCAGTATTTGGTTCCCTAGAAGGGATTCTTTTTCAGGTACTGGTTAGACTGGATGACCATTGATGTCTCTTCCAATTGTAAAATTCTATGATTGTATGACTTAGAACTTTAAATAGAATGATTGTGTGAATCAGCAGTATTGTCTGTATCCCTGACCTGAAGTACAAATATGTATCATCTGTGCACCAAGCAAGCTCAAAAATGCCCTTGTGCAGACTAGGCAGGCTGACTGAGCTGAGTGAGCATACACTCACTGAAGTCAAATTAGCTACTAAGCCAGTAGCCTGAGGAGGGATCTATTGAGATTGACTTATCTGTACTCTAAGGTATTTTTGGTTCTTTAGTACTCCTTTCTCTTATCCATGACTTGTACATAGTAGATATTTAGTAAATATTTGATGAATTGAATAAGGTCAAATATAACCTTGTATAGAGGGACAATTCTAGGCAAAATTGTGAATTAGGAGAGCATTTATTTTTCAGTTCTTTTTTGCCTTCCCATCCCCACCCCCATCTCCTGGCAGCCTTGATTGTCCTTACTCATAGCCCTTAATTACCTGTCTTGAGTTCTATTTCCACTGAGACATATTCCTTAACTAACCCCAAAATGATGTTATTGCTTAACATCTTTTATCTATGTAAGTTAAATGTCTCAATATGCCTCTCAGGGAGGCAAGAAAAAAATCTTTATTATCTCCTCTCCTCTCCCTTCTTCATGGAGACTTTAATTCCTGATAGGAGGAGAAACAAGAAGGTGGGAACAGAGATTGGCCATTTTGCTCTCCAGAGAAAGGAAATACTGGGATAGAATCATAACTATTTGTTCCCTTACATACTATTAGTCTGGAGGATCAAGCTAAACTCCTGATTACTATTCACTAATGGGGAAAGAGGTGACCAAGTTTTATATGCACAGCTTGATGATCTTACCAAGTATCAGTTCCACAAGGAATACACATAACTAATGGTAACTCATTTAATGAACTTGATAGCAAAACAGAACTCAGAGAAAGTATACATATGAGAATATGTAACAGATGGATTTCAGTCAAAGGGAAAATTCCCTAAAGTCTCTAGTATAGTAAGTTGAGGATAGGGACATGATAGAGACTGGCATGTAGGCTTCTCATGTAGGCTTCTTCCCAGAGTCTTTCTCTCCCTTCATTGACTTAAGGGAAGATTGATAACACACATCTTCTTTCTCAAAGCTGTAACAATTCAAATGTCATGGAGCAATAGTCAGGATCACAAAGGATTTAGCAGCTTCTATGCTAAAAGAGCAAAGGGTTTGGAATATAATACTCTAGATGGTGAAGGAGTAAGCATTATCTGTAATGTGAATAAATTAGAAGCCTTCCCAATAAGGTCAGGGATGAAGCAAATATGTTCATTATTACCTTATTATTCAATATTGTGCTTTAAATCTAGCTACAGTAATAAAACAAGACAAAGGAATTAAAAAAAATAAGAATAGGCAATGAGGAAATGAAACTATCACTCTTTGCAGATGATATAATGTTATACTTAAAGAACCCTACAGAATCAACTAAAAAGTAGCTGAAACAATTAACAACATTAATTAAAGTTGCACGATATAAAATAAACTCATAATAGCATTTCTATTAATAACAAAACTCAATAATAAGAGATAGAAAGTGCATTCCATTCAAAAGACTTGCATACAATATAAAATACTTGGGAATCTAATTGTCAAGACAAACCCAGGGACTGCTACAAAACACTTTTTACACAAATGAAGTCAGATCCAAATAATCAGACAAATATTACTGGCTCATGGGTAAGCTGAGCCAATATAATAAAAATGGCAATTCTACCTAAATTAATTTAGTCACTCAAGGCCATACTGCCAAAGAATTATTTTATAGAACCAGAAAAAATAATAACAAAACTTATCTGGAAGAATAAATGATCAAGAAAATCAAGGGAATCAGTGTTAAAAAAAAATGTGAAAGAAAGCAGCCCAGCAGTACCATATTTCAAACTAAAATACAAAGCAGGAATCCTGAAAACAGTCTGGTACTGGCTAAGAAAAAAAGTGGTGAATCAGTGGAATAGTCTAGGCACACAATACACCATAATAAATGACCATAGTAATATAGTGTTTGATAAACCCAAATATCCAAGCTTTTAGGTCAAGAACTCACCATTTGACAAAAATTGCTGAAAAAACTGGGAAGCAGTTTGGCAGGAGCTAGACATAGACCAATATCTTGTACTAAATACCAAAATAAGGTCAAAATGGATAAATGATCTGGACTTTAAGGTTAATAGTATAATATGAACAAATTAGGGCAACATAGAAAAATGTACCTGCCAGATCTATTCATAAGGGAAGGATTTATGATCAAACAAGAGACAGAGAAGATCATGAGAAGTAAAATGAATAATTTTAATTGCATGGAATTAAAAACCTTTTGCACAAACAAAACCATTGTAACCAAAACTAGAAGGAAACCGGGCAAAAGAAAGAGTAAATTTCTCTGATAAATGTCTAATTTCTCAAATATATAAGGAACTGAACCAAATTAATATAAAAAAATTAGCCTTTCTTCAATTAATAAATTGTCAAAGGATATGAGCTGGCATTTTTCATAAAAAGTAATCAAAGTTATCAACAGCCACATAAAAAGCTGTGACTCATTGTTAATTAGAGAAAAGCAAATTAAAACTACTCCAAGGTACCACCTCACACCTTTCAGATTGGCTAATATGACAAAAAAGGAACATGATAAACATTGGAGGAGATGTGGAAAAATTGGGACACTAATACACTGTAGTGAACTGATCCAACTGTTTTGGAGAGCAATTTGGAACCATGTCCAAAGGGTTATAAAATTGTTTGTATCCTTTGATCCAGCAACACCACTGCTAGGTGGTCTATATCCCAAAAAAGATTTTTTAAAGAAGGAAAAAGCACCTCTTTGTACAAGAATATTTATAACAGTTCTTTTTCTCATGGCTAAGAATTGGAAATCAAGGGGAGACCCATCAATTGGGGAATGGCTGAACAAGATGTGATATATGATTGTGATAGAATATTATTGTGCTATAAGAAATCACAAGCAGGAAGATTTCAGAAAAACCTGGAAAGACTTACATGAACTGATGCAAAGTGAAGTGAGCAGAACTAGGAGAATGTTGTATGTAGTAACTGCAATATTGTGAATGACTTAGCTATTATTAGCAATACAATGATCCAAGACAGTCCCAAATGACCCATGATAAAATATACTATCTGCTTCCAGAGAAAGAATTGACATTGTCTGAATACAGACTGAATCTTTCTTCCTTCCTCCCTTTAATTTTTTTTTAAATTTGTATTTTTATACAAAATGACTAATATGGAAATATTTTACATGATTGCACATGTATAATGTATTTTAAATTGCTTAATTTCTCAGGGAGGGGTAAATGAAGAGAAGGGATAAAATTTAGAATTTAAATCTTAAAAGAGAACCTTTTAAAATTGTTTTAACATGTAATTGGGGAAAAATAAAATATAAAAATAGTCACGTGAAAAAATGCTCTAAATCACTATTAGAGAAAATCCAATTAAAACAAGTCTGAGGTACCACTTCATATCTATCAGATTGGCTAACATGACAGAAAAAAAATGACAAATGCTGGGGGGGATGACAAATGCTGGAGGGGGAAATTTGGGGCACGAATGCACTCCTGGTGGAGTTGTGAATTGGTCCAACCCTTCTGGCAAACAATTTGGAACTATGGCCAAAAGGTTATAAAACTGTGCATACCATTTCCCCCAGCAATACTACTAGTAGTTCTGTATGCCAAAGACATCAAAGGAAAAAGGACCTATTGTACAAAAATATTTATAGCAGCTCTTTCAATAGTGGCAAAGAATTGGAAATTGAGGGGTTGCCCATTAATTAGGGAATGACTGAATAAGCTGTGGTATATGATTGTGATGGAATACTATTGTCCTATGAGAAAAGATGAGCAGGGTGGTTTCAGAAAAACCTGGGAAGACTTATATGAACTGATTCAAAGTGAAGGGAAAAGAATCAGGAGAATGTTGTACACAACAACTGCAATATTGTAATAATGATCAGCTGTAAATGATTAGCTACAGTGACCAAAGACAATTCCAAAGGACCCATGGCGAAAAAGTGCTATCCACCTCCAGAGAGATAACTCACTACAGATTAAGGCATACTTTTTTCCTTTCTTTTTCTTTTTTTTTTCTTGCAGCATGGCTAACATGGAAATGTGTTTTACATGACTTCACATGTATAATTGATATCATATTGCTTGCCTTTTCAGTAGGCAATGGAGGATTGGGAGGAAGAAAATTTGAAATTGAAAATTTAAAAAAATGTTAAAAATAAAGAAATAAAATTTAAAAAATAATAGAAGGACAAGAATTTAGAAATCCCTTCAAGGATTATGTTGTGGCAATTGACACAATTTTTCACATACTAGACATAGTAGAAAGAAAATTTTTATTTCAAAGAAAAATTATAGTATTTACTTATAATTGTTTTTTACTTAAAGTACATTTGCATAAACAAACAAAATTATGATAAATTATAGTAAAATTATTAAAATATGTTAAAAATTCTTTCATCAACTTATGTGCCTAATTTTTTTAGCGTATTAGTAGGAAATGCTTGACCATGGGAAAAAAAGTTCAAGACTCATCCTTCAGGCACTCATGTAATATTGCAGGGAAAGAAATTGGGAGTAAAAGGGGACTTGCCCCAATCATTGCCAAATAGCAGGAGATGCTTATTTCAGTCTCCTCTTAAGACCAATCCTACCCCCAGAGAATCATGGACTGTGGAATTGGGAGTGCCCTTAGCCAAATGGCTATAAACTAGCCATCAGCTGATGACAGGGATGATGATGCAGAACAGAGAAGAATAAGAGACACCATGGTCAGGTACAAGGACTTGTTTATTGTCCTTAAGGTGAGGAAAAGGACATTGATGGGGGGAGGGGTGGGGAAATCTATTTCCATGCCTATGCTTAGTTGGTGTAGTATTAAGTTTATTCAAAAGTACTACCTTTTATACAAGTTAATCTGACCCATTAGTGTGGAAAGCTTAGAGATTTAAAACAGTCTTTTTAAAAATTATGCTGAACTCAGAAGTTTGAAAAAACCTCTGGTTTCACTACTACTTAATTAGCAATCAAACTCTGATAATGTGCTTAATCTCTGACTTCAATTTGTGCTTATCTTCTCTATCCATTAACAGCTATACAAATTACACATTGATCCCATTGGTTCAATTTCTAGGCACCAATGGATCCAGGAGCTCTATTTCCTTTGTGTGGGAGGATTCCCACCACTGATTGTCAGGAGGGCATCAAAGAATCAAAGAACCTTAGGTTTGGAAATCATCTTAGCGGTGTCTTCTAGTTAATTCCTATCTTGTCACATGAGTACCCTCTATCACACACTGGACAGAGGCTGATCATCTGGTCTCTTATGCTGGAGAAGTTAACTAATCCTGAGGCAGTTCATTTCACTTCTTAACAGCTCTAACTGGCAGTAGGATACTCATACAATTAGGACATGATTAATATAAGTTCAAATAATGCAAAATCTAATTTAGTAAGAATTATAAAATATCATCAGGTCACATTTAATGAGAGTCAAAATTCAATTAGTGCTATAGTGTGAGCTAGTGAGGCTTTTAACATGTTGCTATCTTGTCAGTTTCCACTTGCCTATATCAATTTCAGTTCTTTGGTAGTCATTAGGAAAGTATGGGTGACTAACATTGTTTATAAAGATTGATTTTCAAGTCATTTTAGTGCAGTTATTGAAAAATATTGCATGGAAAATAATATTATGTTTAAAGCATTACTGATTTTAGATAATGCCCCAGATCACCCTTGGTTCATGGTGTTAGAATGTCAGCTTGCAAATTTTCTGAGATTTGGGTAAAACTTTCTCTACTACCAGCCTATATTTGAAGATTTAAAGAAAAAAGACAGTTCAATCTGTGCTGCTTAAATATTTTAAGTTATAATTATAATAATTTTGTAATATTATCAGTATAAGTTTATTGTTAGGTATTATAGTCAGTAATTTTTAAAATGTTTTAAATTTTTCTTTCTATAAATACTCTATTACTTTGTTATAAACTTGAATCAGAAGTACAGTTTTCTTTTCCTTTGCTATTATGTTAATAAACAAATGAAAATTGAATTGGAACCAATTACAATGTTTTACATATAGTTAAGCTTTGAATAATGAAAATTTGAATAATGTGATCACTTTGTGAAATTTGATTATTTGTCACTAATTAGGATAACCAAAATCTGCCTTCACATAATAGATGCTTAATAAATATAGGCTGCTAAATGGTTAGAATGCTGGACTTGGAGTCGGGGAAATGAGTTCAAATACAGCCCCTGATACTTAATAGCTACGAGACCTTGGGCAAGTCATTTAACTTCTATTTGCCTCAGTTTCATCATCTGTAAAATGAGAGTAATTATGGCATCTATTTCCCAGGCTTTCTTTGTGAGGAGCATACCTCTGCCTTCATGAACAAGATATTAAAACCAAGATAGGAAAACACTCAGAAAGTGCAACCCTGGAAATTACCGCATATCTACTTGCTTATAACCAAATGATTAAAAAAAAATATTGATTTCTTTCACTTACTGCATAGTAGCAAGGTTTTGTTGTTGTTGTTGTTTTTTATTTTTATTTTTTTAAGAAGCAACAGGGTTATAGTTGACAAAAGAGCCAGTCTTGGAGTCAAAAAGACTTAGGTTCAAGCCCTGCCTCTGACAATATTAGTTATGCAACCCTAGGTAACTCTCTAAGAGTATAATTTTAAAATCAGTTGCTGATTTGCTGTGATAGAAGAAATTTATGCATCTGGAGTTCTCAATAACTATAAAATCACTGGTATGGAGAAAAAAAGCTGGATCAGGAATAAAATGTCAAAGAAAGTCAAAAAAAATGGTGGGGAAAGAGGCATTAGTTTAAACAATATGTGTGGGTAGAGACTTTTTTGTGTTCATTTAGGAAATGAATTTGTATACTCAAAATAATCTTTTCAATTCACTTTGGATTCTTATCAAAAAATAAAAGAAAAAGAAAAAGGAAAAAGAAAAAAACTCATCTAAACAGATCAAATCAGCTGAAACACTTAATCCTCTACCTTTCCCCACCCACTTCAGGAGACAATTATTCTATTTTCATGCAGTTTGGATGCTGTCAGAAGTCTTAATTGACTTTTAATTACATGCCAAACTTGTTCCAACTGTCATATGGCCCCTTAGGATTTAAAGCCCACTTTCTATTTGCTTCAGCTGCTTTCTACTAGAATAAGACATGCAGAAATATGCGTACATAGCTAGCCCACAAGGGAGCCATCACAGTCACATGTTCTTTAAGAATGTATTAGAGAAAAACAAAGACTGTGGTTTTTAAAGTGTAGCTAAGTCATGCCTGTGTCCAGATTAATTTGCACTGCGTTCTGCCGAAAGCTGGCCCACTGTAATCATAATTCCCTCTGAGCAGCCAGAGCAGGCAAGGGAACAGATTGGTGGATATAATGTGAAAATTGTAGACCCGTTACTCATGTTCCATCTTTTCTATGTCGATACACATTTTCAGTCTTGCAATTTATTCCATTAATAATGCTTTCGGAGTCTGTTCTCAATAATCCCAGCACTTTAAAGCTTTGTTGGCTATTCACAAACCAAAGGAACCATTATCAAATATCAAATATCTTCCCTGGGCTTCTTCCTAGGAATGCTCTTCTCTCCAAACCCTGGAGAGTGATCAGGCAGATGCAGCCTTTTCCTCACCTTTGAGTTCTCTACAGTCATGAGAGCAAGACTAGGCACATAGTAGGCATTCAGTGAAGACCTCCTGAGTCAATAACTATGGATATGAGAAAAGGCATTCTCTGGATGACTGGATAACTATTGAATCTGGAAGTCTGAGGGTGCAGAAGCATAATATAGGGTTTATCTAGGACCCTGTCATGTTCTCCCATGTACAACAAGTGATTGGAAGTTGTTAGAAAGAAGGATGGGTAAAAGAAGGTAGACTACAAATTCATAAATATATTCTTTAAATAAATATTTGTTGAACTTTTACTTTGTATATGACAGTGTATTAGGCAATAGCTGCAATTGAGATATATATAGTACCTTCTCTACAAAGTTCTTTGTAAACATCCCTCTTCCTCTCCCCCAATACATACTCTGAGCCCTCTAACTCAAACTCAAAAAGTAGGTCCTCCAGGGTACAACCACCCTAAGTTCAAGGTGCATCCACACTCCTAAAACTGTAATTCACAAACCCCATCATGGGTTTATTTTTTATGATCATCCAGCTGATATAGTTAGCTCTGAGCAAGGGCATTTACAGAAATAGACCAACATCAACAATTATAACAAAACATTTCCTCCTTTTAAAAATAAATGCAGGGTACACTTTTCCACAAATACAGATAGAGTTAGTGAGAAGAGTGAGCACACACATAAAGCACATTATTAAAGAGGCACACACATAGGAAATGCATGTGGCCAAGTCAACTCACTTCTGGTGCCATGAGATCCTGATATATCTTTTCTTTTTGAGATGTCTTTGAGTTGCTTACCATTAGGCATGCAACTCTGTTGGGCAACTCATTCCTTTTATCTACTCAGGCTTCTTCCTTGGTGGGTTCAGTGCCTCCATTGCGTAGTCTTCATTTTCTCCTGTTTTTGATTGATCTGACACCCAAGCTTAGTATACTGCTGAATTTCCTGGGCTTTTCCATATACAAATAAGTTACTATAATTTTAATTTCCTTTATAAACTGCAAATAGGCCACTCAAAAAGTCTAATGACCTGACAAGGTACAAATAGATCACTCAAAGGGCCAAAGAGATTTTGCCACGTGATGGTACATGCTTGGTTTAATCTTATAAAATCCTATGAATTTCACTCAGTATAAATGAGGAAATTAAGACTTAGAGAAATAAAGGTTACCTTATTGTCAGAGGCATGATTTGAACCCAGGTCTCACCATTGACTCCAAATCCAGCAGTATTTCCTCTATATCATGCTGCCTCTTAGTGAAGATACAGAGATGAGAAAAACATAACCTGTCTTCGTAGACCTTTCAGTCTAATACAATAGATGCTTGCAAATACCTGTAAAAGAATGTCATGTGATAAATGTCATGTGAATATTGATGCACTATAGGAATTCATAGAAATGAGAAACTACTCCCAGTTGGAGTAAACAGAAAAGTTTTCAAGAATATGGCATTGAGGCTGGACCTAGACAGGATAGGGAAGACTTCAAATGGTGAAAATGGTGTTAGAGGAGAGGGAGGTTAGGTATAACCAAAGAAGGAATGACATTAGCAAAAACAGCAAAGTACAACATGTTCAGGGTTTAGCATGTAGGCTAATTTTGTTGAAGCAGAATACTTATTGAAATGAGTACTAGGAATTGCAGGAAGAATAGACTGGTGCTGTATTGTAATCTTTGCATGGTAGACTGAGGCACCACTATTTAATAGAAGCAACACTGAACTTAGAGTTGTAAGATATTTCAAATGAAACCCCAAGATGATTTCAAATCATGTTCTGCCACTTACTTAACTCTGATTAAAGAGACACATCAGCTTTCTAAACCTCTGTTTCCTCATTGGTAAAATGGGGGTCTTGACATTTACACTACTTATCTTAAAGGACTATTTTAAAGATGATGACTTTAAAATCATGAAGTACTTATACAAATATTGTTGGGAGATTGGCAGCTTTCTTACTGGCAGGGAAATAAGACAGAAGTTAGGTCTCTACCAAGAGTTTTTAATCTTGCTCCCAAGATAATATGCATGGCCACAACTAGTATTATGGAAATAGAATGCGTGTCCCATAGTAAACATATCTGCTTTCATCTCAAAGCAAATCTTTTCCCCTTTCTCACTCCCTGTTCATCTTCTGGCACTCGCTGAGAGCATTCTCCCTCCTAATGACTCAACATCCTTGGATACCTTTTCCCATACCAGTTGCTCTTATACCCTCACTTACTTGTGATGAGAAAATCAAAATACTCCTTGTTCCCCATTGCCATTTCCAGACTTTCCTTCTACTACCATCATTCAAATAACCTCTCCTCCTGTGAGATTTATTCAGTCCATGAATTCTATTCCACCTTCATCATGTGCCTCTCTTTTAGGAAAAGCTTATCATCAGTAAACTCACTTGGAGATTGCTTTAACTTTGGTACTCACACCTCATTAAATCCCTCAATAGGCTCTGTTCCTCTGATTGGAGGGCTGGAGATTGTGGACCAAAAAGCCTCCATATAAAGAGGGCTCAGAAACTGAGATAACTCTTCATTTCCCATCAGATGTACTCTTTGGATTCCACTCTACCATCATCACGTCCCTATACTAGGGACCTCTACCCCCTTTTAACTACTTTTTGTGTGTTGTCTCCCCCCATTATATTGTGAGCTCCTTGAAAGCAACAGCTTTCCTTTTCTTATTTGTAGCCCAGCTCCATTTCCCCAGCACACAGTAAGTGCTTAATAAATGTTTATTATACATTAATAAATGTTTATTATACAATAAACATTGTGTAATAAAATACACAATGCAGTAGTGTATTATATTGTCAATCGTGATTCTAGTAGCTATTATCTACTGATCACAACACTGGCCTTCTTCCTCAATTAGTCCAGGTCCTCAATTACAGTCTTTCCCTCCCTTCCACATACTAGAGGACTTCAATAGCCATGTTGATTCCCTCAAACACTCTACTCATTTTCCATGGCTGACTCCTCCCTTCTATCTCAGCTACACACAGAGATAGTAAATCCTTAATCTTGCCGTCACCCATTAGTGTTTCACTTCTATGTTCATGAACTCTAAAAAAATATAAATCTCTGATCATAAGATTTTATTAGTCTATTTTTCCCAATGCCTTACAACCCTTTCCCTGTTCTTCATTGTCACTGTGATACAGTGACCTTAAATCCCTCCCCCTCTCAGTCCTTCCCAACCCATCACCCCTGCACTGGCTATCCTTTCCTCCCTTTCCTATTTGGATCCCTGGTTGAACCAGTTCAACTTTACACTACCTTCTATGTTTGTGTGCCTTGCCCCCATACTCTATCAACACCAGTTATGCCCTGCCAAATCCCAAACTTGGATCACCCCCACTATCAACTTCTTTCACTCTTATTCATATGCTGCTGAATGTAGATGGAAAAAATTGTTAAAAACATGCTGACTGGATCCACTAAAAATTAAAACTAAATAATTTCAACCTGACCCTAGCTATAGCGAGGTAATTATTTTATACCTCACCATTGTGACTTTTTCAAACCTTTCCATCTCTCTCCAAACCTCCCATGGTCTCCTCTTTTTCTACTCTCTTAGGTAAGAACTTTGGAAACAATATTTCTTTGAAAAAAATGAGGCTATTTGCTATTTCTCCCCCTTCCTCTGCTCACATCACTCCTAAGTCTTTCCTTATTTTCTATTCCTTTCCCAGATCCCATTCCAGTTTCTTTTGGATCAGATTACCCCCCCCATCAGCTTTAATCTCTCACTAATCTTCAATCTCTTTCTGTCAACTGGCCATATCCCTTCTGCCTATGGACTCACTTATGTCTCCTCAAACAAACAAAACCACCTTACTCGTTCCAACCATTCTTGTTATTATTCTAGCTTTCTTTTCCTCTCCATTTGATGGCTAAACTCCTTGAGAAATCCATCTATAATTGGTACTTCCATTTCCTCTACTTTTGCTCTTCTAAATTCTGGCAGCCTGGCTTCCAACCTCATCATTTAATTAAAACTGTTCTCTCCAGTAAGCAATAATATCTTAATTGCCAAATCTAGTGGCCTTTTCTCAGTCTTTATCCTTCTTAACATCTCTGCTCCCTTTAACACTATTGATTACCCTCTTCTCCCTAGGTTTTTCTGACATTACTTCTCAGCTGGATTTTCATCTGTCATGTCTGCTAACTGTGGTTGTGTCCATCAAGGTTCGGTCCTGGGTCTCTATCCTATCTCATTTGATGATCTTATCAGCTCCCGTGGATTCACTTATTATCCCTATGTAGATGATTCTCAGATCTATTTATCCAGCTCTAATCTCATTCCTGATCTCCAATTTCATTTCTCCATTTACCTTTTGAACATCTTGATCTGGCTGTCCCAGAGACAGTTTAAACTCAAAATGAGCCCATTATCTTTCTCTCAAAATCCTGCTCACTTCCAAAATTGCCTGTGTTCTAACCACCATTCTCCCAGTCATTCAAGCTTGAAACTTAGATGTCATCTTTGATTCTTCTCTTTCACTTACCACATCCATTTTGTTCCCTGTCCTGACAATTCTTCCTTTATAACATTTCTTTTACATGCTGTTCTCCTCTGTGATATTGCTACCACAATGTTATAGGCCCTCATCACCTCAAGCCTAGGTTATTGCAATAACCTTCCCAAGTTTCTTCCCATTCCACTTTATCCTTTACTCAGGGGTCAAAGTGATCTTCCTAATATGCAAGGCAGACATTCCTACTCATTATACTCAAGTGGTTCCCTATTACCTACAAAATCAATTGTAAAAATCATATGTTTAACTTTTAAAGCCCTTCATAATTTACCCTTCCTACCTTTCCAGTCTTCTTACACCTTTTTCCTCCTAGATACCGCCCCCCCCCATTGTGGCATTCATTTACCCTGTCCTTCTTGATAATCCTCACACATAGCACTCCATTCCCCTGCCTCCTCATATTCTGGAATGCTTCTCTCTTCATATCTCCCTTCTGGCTTCTCTGGATTTCTTCACATCTCATTTCAAACTCTACCTTTTGCTAGGAAGCTTTTCTTTGTCCCCATCAATGCTAATGACTTCCCTCTGAGATTACCTCCAATTTACTCTCTGTCTTTTGTGTATGTACATAGTTGTTTATATGTTTCTCCCCCGATGGAATGTGATCTTTTTGAGGCCAAGAATAATTTTTGCTTCTTGTTGTATTCTGAGTTGTTAGCATAGTACCTGACACATAATAAATACTTAATAAGTATTTATTGACTTAGAAAGGAGTTCTAAGAAGTAAATAATTTTCTTACTCTAAGTCCAAAGGTAAACTTAGGAAAGTAATATTCAAGCAGAACCAATGAATTTGATGGATATGTTAACTTAAGCCTCAGAACTTCTAGCTATGACTTGGAGTTTAGATCACAAGAGATTAAGCTCCAGAGCCTAATCTTTAATGGGAATAGAAAATGTTAATGTAGCCATAACAATTCAGTAAAATAACAGCAGGTGGCAGCAGAGAGCAACAGAAGGCCCACAGCACTTGCCCAATTATAGATGATCAACAGCAGATGGCAGTAGAGAATAGTTCAATAGCCATACAGTATTAGCAGATGGCATTAGTGAAGAGTGGTCCAAATGTTCAGTTCAGTTTTCTGGAACAGGAGCTAGTAGCTTGATATCAACTGATATCATCAAGCTATCTTATATACTTGGAGCAATTCCAGGGCATCACCTGGCTGCCAGCCACTACCCTCTCCTCTCATCCCCCTTTAAGCTTCTTTTAATGTGTCTTCATTTTTAGATTGTAAGGTCCTTGAGGACAGGGACCATCTTTTGTCTTTCTTTGTATCTCTAGTGCTTTGCACAGTGCCTGGCATATGTTAGGTGCTTAATAAAAGTTTATTAACTGACTGACTAACCTGAATGGCATCTGTGGAGGAAAACAAAGGTTAATGCTCTGGGCAGGTTGTAGCTGGGTCAAACCCCAGAAAGGTCAATCTCCATAGCTACATGTGTGTCCTTCTCTTGTGCCCACCAGGAGTATGAGAATACACCTCTTCATGTATGGGGTAAATTTTCCTGGTCATTTTTCTTTAGTTTCTTGTCATCTGTTTTGAACTAAAATGTCTTCTTATTTTTCTGGCAAAAGAAATATTGGTAAGTACTAATGGTTATAGAGACTGACTCAACATGTGGTTTGAACCTATAACCTTTAAAAGGATGGGAGAGGCGAGTACATCCAGAGTGCCACCAGTACCACTACACTATTTGGCAAGCAGTTTGGAGGTATGGGATGTTTTTTTTTTTTTTAAGTGGGGCAGAAGGTGGATATGATGCAAGTATCTTTTAGGAAGCTGACTGTGTCATGCAGGATAGATTGGATCAGATCAGAGACTAGAAGTAACAAGAAAATTCAGTAGTTAAAATGAGGCAATAGTGGGGGGTGTGGCAAACAAAATGGAAAGGAAGAGATAACTTTTATACAGATCATGAAGAAAAAATACACAGGATATGATGACTGATTTGTTGCAGAAGGTCAGCCTGTTTGAGGACTACCCCCCAAAGTTTAGAATACTCAGGATAATTTTGTTCAAAACAATCCAAAGAATCATACAAGTAAAATCTCATTCCAGTAAATCTCATTCCAGGAAAGTTCTGTATAACAAAGCCATTTCCATGTCCTGGCAGACATCTCCACAGTAACAATGCTTTGGGGATCTGACTACAACAGTTTCTACAGTGAACAACAAATGCTTCCTCTGGTCCCTGTCAACTTAACAATCACATTTGAACTAAAATCCCCGAATGCTGTTTGTAGCAAGGATGTGAACCAAACCAAACAGTGGACCTCAAATGGGAAACACTGCAGATTGTTTCAATTCAATTCAACCCCATTCATACTAATTCAATATGATGGACATGCATACACACAAATGTATAACATTAGTATATATCATATGTTAATATAATAATATAATATAACTAGCTAAATAATTGCTGTATATATATAAAGTTTTATATAATGTATCTTTAAAGGCATATATAGGCACACACATGTAGGGTATACATGCATATATGTGTGTACATACATATGTATGTTTATATATGTGTTAATATATCTATATACATATTTGCATAACATATAAACACATCTGTGTATGTATATATGTGTGTGTGTGTGCGTGTGTGTAAAATACATAATTGTAATAAATTATGTTATCAGAAGGAACCTAGAAGACATTACTCAAGATTAGGAAGTCCTGGGTGAGAAACTAAATAATAGCTCATGTTTCTTAGGGCTTTCCTCACAACTCCATGGGGTGGGTGATGTAAATATTAATTGACCCAATTTGCCGATGAGGAAAAATTGCCGATTGAGGCTCAGACACATTAAATGACTTTTCGCAATTGGCTAAGTTAATAAACATCAAAGCCAGGATATGAACCCATATCTCCTGATTCTAGGTTTCCAGTGCTCTTTTCACTATACTATATTGTTTTAAAGCACATTTGCAATGTACCTGAGGACTGTTACAACTAAAAATCCAAAGGTATTATCCTCCATTGTAGTGGCTTCTTATCTGCCATGGGGTAGCTTTATGCAGGATTGTAACCAGTAAGAATTGGGAGAAGGGTTCCATAATGAGTCTTTGTTCAAAAAACAAGAACAAAACAAGCAAAAAACCTTTCTCACTTTTTGGCACTTGGAATTTCTTTAACAAAGATCAAAGAATTTCTTGATTTTTGAAAATCCAAACATAAAAGAATTCTGCGCACTGAGACAAAGCTGAAAGTGAAAACATTCCTGAGGAAATTGAAATGGTAGCAGAGGCTCACTTGTACTTTGATAAATTGGTGATTTCACTAATGTGGGTACTCCCTTCCCAAATTGCAGATCACAGTGTCATTCTTTTCTATGCCCTCCCAATAAATGGTTCATTGAGAATTTAGTCAACATATTGGAGGCTTCTTTTAGATTTTTTCATGTTTCAGGGATGCCAGTGTGATACTTGATTTGTTGATCTCTTATTCCTTCTTTCACCATATGAACAATCATCCTCCTTTTTCAGACATGTCCATGATGAAATCTTTGTAAGACATTTCTAATATGCAGTCATCATTGATAATAATACACAGTACTCTTCCACCCTGTAAGTTTCATTTCATTGCCTTTCAGGTACCTGTGGTTGGATGAGGCCATCAAAAGAGATTGGCCAATTATAGGGCTCAGGTCAAGTACTCATTGTTTGGGTGTTGATGGCTTAAAGTGAGTGCAAATAGCCATTATTTTCTATTCAGACTAGAAACTCTGAGGGTCTCCTCCTCCCAAATTGATATCTTTGTAACGGTAAACTGAGCCATCTTTTGTTTCAACTCTTACCTAGCCCTCAGTCATTGAATGGGCTAGGACCCAGATAAACTGAGACCTGGGAAAGAACTTAATTTTGTAAGGCCAAGGTCACCCATTGCATCCTGGGCAATCACCAGTAATCTTAACTCTTGTCTTGCCACTGGACTCTTATGACTGCAGGAGAGAGTAAGGCTGATGACTTTGCACAGCTCTGCCTCACTTAAACCCAATTCACTTGCAAGACAAGACATCACCCTTGTGATATCTTTGGTCCTCTTTGAGAAGGAAGGACAAACAACAACTGAGCCTACAGCTTCCTCATCCTGAAAATAGGGGGAGAGGTGGCCATGTTAATACTTGTACTGCCTACTCAGTGGGCAGCTAGTTCAAATCTAGCCTCAGACACTTACTACCTGTGTGATCCTGGGCATGTCACTTAACTCTGTTTGTCTCAGCTTCCTCATCTGGAGAAAGAAATGACAAACCACTCCGTTATCTTTACCAAGAAAACCCTGTTATATATATACATAATATACATAAAATATTGTCCCCCAACAACAAATATACATAAATATGAGAACAATGTAGAGCATATGATAAGTCACGTGAGGTTAGATGATACATTCTATAGCATCATTGTAGGGAGAGATTATTTTAGACTAGTGTGGTCAGGGAAGGTTTCAGAAAAAAGATGAAGCTTGAGCTGAGCCTTGAAGGTTAGGGGAATTTAGATAAGTGGAAGAAAAGGCATTCCAGGCAATATGATTAACATAAGCAATAGAACATTGGCAGCTGGGTAGCACAGTGGACTTGAAGTCAGGAAGACATGAATTCAAATTTTACCTCAGAGATTAGCTCTATAATCTCTGCTTTCCTCAGTTTTCTCGACTTTTGTTGTTGTTGTTGTTGTTTGGTCATTTTTCAATTATGTCCTACTCTTTGTGAGCCCAATTAGAGTTTTCTTGGCAAGGATCCTGAAGTGGTTTGCCATTTCCTTCTTCAGCCCAATTTGCAGGTAAGGAAACTGAGGCAAACAGGATTAAGTGACTTGCCCAGGGTCACCCAACTACTAAGTGTCTAAGGCCAGATTTGAACTCATGAAATTGAGTCTTCTTGACTCAAGGCCCTGCACTTTAACCACTGTGCTACTTAGCTGCCACTCCTCAACTGTAAAATGGGTATAATAACAGTGCCTACCTCTCAGGGTTGTTGTAAAGTTCATTTTCTATAGCATGTTGAAGTTGATTCTGTTCTCTCCTAACAATGTAAACTGGTGGCAGGGACTGTCTCAGGTTTGTGTTTATAGCCAATTATAGCAACTTAATAAAATGTTTGTGGAGTCACTAGTGAAGACAGCCCTGTGAGATACATAGTACAAGTTTTATTATTTGAGGAAACTGAAGCTCAGAGAAATGAGGGACTTGTTCAAGGTAAGAATCAGGTAATATTTACTTAACTCTATGATGTAGGGAGATGTGCTGTATAATTCTTTAGATCTGGCAGTGGATATAGATTTCCAGGGCAGCTAGATGAGGCTTGGTACTTATGCCATTAGCCTCACAATCTTTTTTTTTTTTCCTAATTCAATTTTATTTTATTTTCAGTTCTGAATTCTCTCTCTCTCTCTCTCTCTCTCTCTCTCTCCCCCCTATCCTCCACCCTTTGAAAAAGCAAGAAAAACAAAACCCAATTCAAATTTGTGTACTTGTGCCACACAAATTCTTGCATTAGTCATGACCAAAAAAAAAAAAAAAAGAAAGAAAGAAAATGGATTTCAATTTGAATTCTGAGCCCATCAGTTCTATCAGTTCCCTATCTGGAGGTGGAGAGCATATTTCATCATGAATCCTTTGCAATTGTGGTTGTTCATTGTATTAAACAGAATTACTGAGTCTTTTAAAGCTGATTAGCTTTACAACATTGCTGCTACTGTATAAATTGTTCTCCTGGTTCTACTCACTTTACTTTGCAGAAGTTTGCACAAATCTCCCAAGGTGTTTCTGAAACTATCCCCTTCATTATTTCTTATAGCACAATGGTATAACACAATCGTATACCACAACTTGTTCAGTCATTCCTCAAATGATGGGTATGCCCTCAATTTCTAATTCTTTACCATCATAAAAAGAATTGTCATAAGTATTTTTGTACATTTGGACCCTTTTCCTCTTTCTAGATCTCTTCGGAGTGTAGACTCTTAGTGGTTTTCTGGGGTCAAAAGACATGCATGGCAGCTTCATAGCTTTTTGTGTGTAGTTCCAAATTGCTTTCCAAAGTGATTGGCTATTCACAGTTCCACCAATGGTGCATTCCTGTGCCTGTTTTCCCACGCCCCTTCCAGTATTTGTCATTTTCCCTTTTTGTCATCTTAACCATTTTGAAAGGTGTGAGGTGGCATCTCAGAGTTATTTCTCTGATTATTAGTGATTTAGAACATTTTTTCTTATAACTATTGATAGCTGGAATTATGTCCTATGAAAACTTCCTATTCATATCCTTAGAGAATTTATCAATTGGATAATGGCTCTTTTACTTGTAAAATTGACTCAGTTACCTATATATTTCAGAAATAAGGTCTTTATCAGAGAAATTTGTTTCAGAGATCCCACTCAGTTTTTTTCTTCAAATTTTACTGCATTGATTTTATTTTTTGCTGGTTTAATTTGATACCTACTAGGCATAGGAAGCATAGCATAGCCAGCATTTTTACAAATAAAAGTATTCACATTCATTTTATCCCATGTTTTTGATTTTGACCTGTGTTTTCATTGATGTGAAACTCTCCTGATGTCCAAACTCCTCCCACCAGTGCAGCTCAAGATCTCCTCTACAACATATAATCCCAGAAAGTTGAATGGAAGGGGTTGTGTTGGCAGCATAGAATGGATATGTGAATTAAATGCTCTGAGAGCTCATTAGAATCTACATTTGAACCTAGGTCCTCTTGTCTCCAAGGACATTCCTCTTTCCATTAATTCATGCTGCCTTTTAAAGCATCTGTCACAATATTCAAAATAGAATTAATTCCCCTAGGGTTATGGCTTTTTTTCTGAGACCTGGTCAGAACGGCATAATATAGTATTGTGGAAGTGAGAATCAGGTGACCTGGATTGTACATAGCCATGAAGTAACTGGGTGACTGCTCCTTCTCTTTCAGCATCAGTTTCCCCAAATTAGATGATTGGGCAAGATTTTCAATCAGTTAAGCAAGTATCAGCAGTCAGTCAATAGGCATTTATTAAGTGTTTACTGTGTTCTAGGTACTGGAGATACAAATACAAGCAAAAACAAAACCAGGGCAACCTCAAAGAGCTTTTACATTCTACTGGGGGAAGACAACATATAAAAGGGAAATGAAAAAAGGGATAGGACACACGCACATGTGGATATTGTCTCCAGAGAGTCAGATACAGAGCTGGGAAGAATGAAGGATGGTTGGCCTGGGCCCTTCCCCAAAATGGAAGTTCTTTGAGGAACTCATCAATGGGTGAAAGGAACTTCCAATGTGAGAAGGCAGCTAAGGCAGCTGAGGCATGATGGCAAAGCCCAAAGAGTAGACCACAGAGAGCATTATACTGGGTGCTAAAGGTCATTTCAGGTTGGTCTATAATTTTGAATAATTTGATAATATCTGTGTTCCTTGAACACCTGAAAATAATTAACACCTTACATTAATAGAGTAAGCCAATAAAGAGAAAACACATTTTACATTTTTTTTTCAGATCCGTTTCATTACATTTTAATGTTACTTTATTTTTGGAAATAATATGGGTGGGTGGGGAAACTTCATGAATTATGATTACACATGCAATTTATCAAACCATAAATTTATTGCAATACTAGTCCTAGGCAAAATTTTGCATTAGTTTTTCACTTACAACCTTCACTTCCCTTCAACCTTTTTCCTCCTTCCAGTACCCTTCCTCCTCCCACTCATTCTCCCCAGAGGCCAGGGTTGCCCTTCCTGTTGGCTTTTCTCCCCAAGTCCCATGATCCTTCTCTTGTCTCTTTTTTTTCTCCACAACCCAGGGCTGTTCTAGCCCTGTCTTTGTGTGACAAAAGCAGGGATCTGATGTCATTAACACCTAAATGACAATCTGTTTACTTTTCAGCATCCTAGTAATATTTATAAAATTAAAAGAACCTTAGGGAGAGGAAGTGTCCAAGAGGAAGGACCTTAGGGAGAGAAAGAATACCAAAAATACAAGGGATGGACTTCATCTGGAATGATGAAAAAACTTTGCCTCCCCAGAGCTCAGAGAGATTTTTCCCACATCTTCCTGACCTTCTATCCCCTAATAAGACCTACCTCAAGTAATGACCTATAATGGGTACCACTACCCTCATTTTCCTGTGACATGGCCCAGATAACTCTGCTAGGGACCCACAGTGAAAATGAACCTAAGGGTTCAAAGACACTTTCCTGAAAAACTAAAGCATACTAAAGCAGACACAGAGAAATTCTTCACTCTCAAAAAGAAAATCACACTTGTATAAATCTCTTTTCTTCATTAACCAAAAAGTAAAACTGAAGTTTTTCCCCCCAATTTTTTATTTGTGGTTGTGACTGAAAAAAATATAAAGTTCCTTGATCTTAATTTTTTTCTTTAAAAATATGAGCCACTTGAGGTAACTTCCATTATTCAACTTATAAATGTAGACGAGCATCTAGCGCAGGGGTGGGAAACCTGGGGCCTCCAGGACACACGTGGTCTTCTAGGTCCTTGGGTGTGGTCTTTTGACTGAGTCAAGTTTTACAGAACAAATCTTTTTATTAAGGGGATTTGTTCTGTGAAGTTTGGATTCAGTCAAAGGGCTGCACTTGAGGACCTTGAGGGCCACATGTGACCTCAAGGTTGTAAGTTCCCCACCCCTGATCTAGCCATCCTCTTATTATTTAAGGAAACAATTAGTCAGTTAGTTTGAGCTGGGAACCAAGCCTTGGTACTTGTTAGATATCGTGTAACACTATTGAAGAGGAACAGAATCTGAACATGACAGTATCCTACAGACAAAACATGTTGTTCCTCGAAACTGATATGTGATTCACAGTGTGAGTCCCTGGCTGGCACTGAGGATGGGGAGAGGAGATAATAGAGCTGAGCTGAATTGTACCCGATTTTTCACAGCTCCACTGATTTGCCATCAGGTAGCAATTATCCTTCAATCTCCTCACTTCTCCCCACTTCAGACACACTAATCTCCTCTTCCTCAAAGGCCTAGGCAAACTTCTTAGAGCATGGAGTAAAGCAAACCTTATACAGGAAGATTCAGAAGCTTAGAAGAGAAAGGGTCCTGCATCTTAGCTTCCTTCTTCCCTTCTCTTCCTTAGTGCAGAGCACATCTTTTCATTTGGAAATTCATTAGAGAGGTTGGATTTTTGCTCCTTTTCATCATCTGCTCCTGCAGACTAGGAAGGTGATATTTAGCAGTGCAGTATGCTGTCAGGCATGGCACACTGCTCTTGAGTTCAAATCCTGCCTGTGAAGCTTGCTAGATATGTGAGCATGGACAAGTTTCTTCATATTTCAGTTTGTGTATTTTCTCACAGGGTCATGAAGCTCTTTTAATGTATATAAAGCACTTTGAAAAATTTATAGCAATGTATAAGTGTCATTCATTATTGCTATTATTATAACAAAGTCCCACTGCCACAAAAACAATATGGAAGTCAGCATGAGTCATGCAGAAAATTTCTACTTTACCCTAGAGGAGAAAAGGTTAGAAGTTATGAAGAAGGAAGTATAAACCTGATGTCAGGAAAAAACAAACAAACAAACAGACCAATTTAGTAAACAATTAGAGCCATTCAAAAGTATTAGGGGGCTGATAATGTAGAATGTGAGATAATGATTCCCCTCTTACTTGAAGACTTAAAGCAAAGAATGGATAAACACCTGTTGGACATATCAATGGCTTCTTATTTCCTTTAGGATGAAGTACAAAATTGTCATCCTAGAAGTTAAAGCTCTCTGCAACATGATTCCTGGCTACCTTTTCAGTAGTATTTAGTTTTACCCACCTTCACAGACTCTTTGATTCAGTCATAGATGGCCTGTTAAATGTTCTAAGACTGAATCTTCTGTTTTCTATCTCCATGTTTTTCTAGAGGTGGTTTCCTATGAGAATGTTCTCCCTCCTCGGCTCAGCTTCTCAGAAGGCCTCGCTCGCTTCAAAGCACGGGTCAGGTGCCACTTCCTACATGAGGCTTTTTCTGATCCAACAGAAAGGAACCTCAATTGTTGTTTGTCCTTTATTTTCAAAAGGGACCAATGACATCATGAGGTGATATCTTAACTTGTACATGAATTGGATTTAAGTAAGTCAGCCTTGCACAAAGTCATCAGCCTCACTCTCTCTTCCAGTCATTGAAATCAAGTGGCAAGACAAAAGTCAGGACAACTGGCAATGTCCCAGGCTATAGCGGATGACCTTGGACTTCAATGTTTGACTACGCTCTAAGTGCTCCACAGCACCTATTTCAACTGCCTTCGTGGCTGGTACAACAAATTGTTCTTATCTGCCTATTCCACTGGGGAATGTCTTCACATGCTTAGGGTAGACATCCTCCTAACTCCCTGTTGGGTTTGAGGCCTATCAGTTACCCTTAACCTGGTTTAGCCTATCTTCCAAAATGGTTTTACTGGGGTTTGGCTGCTGCACATGCTACAGCTTCTTGGAGTCATGGGTGTTGTTTTCACTGTTGTTGCTGTTTGTCCTTTGTTCTTAGGGGGACACAAAAGGTGAATGAGGAGCCCTGAAAAGAGCTTGGCAAGCCCTCACACCAGAGATGCTAGTCCTCCCTGAATAGCCCATATGCCCTGGGAAGCCTAGTAGTGTTAACCTTTATAGGTAACCATCCCCTTCCATCATCCAGAAGCAATCCACCATGAGGTAGCCCCAAACCTCTTGCCTTCTCTACTTCTCAATCTTCTGCCATGGAATATACTGCTACTCTGCCCTGACTCTCTGTTGGTCAGCTGACCACTCACCACCAGGCCACCAGAGTCCTGTTCTTTTAGGACCAGAGGATAAGAAAATCCAACCAATATCTGAGCTGGGTACTAGAGCTACCTGGTATCAACAGATCTTCACCTTCTAACACTAATTAGAGCTCCTGACCCCAAGCCCCTCACCATCTGACCCCATTCCCCTTCAGAAGAAAATCAGAACAGCACATGAACTTGGTCTTGGGGCTTCTGGGAAGTGTATGATAATCTACTGCCCTGTGACTAGCAATTCTAATCCCTTTTAATCCCTCCTCTTCTGTGGCTGTTGTTCAGTCGTTTTCAGTCTTGTCTCTCTTTTTGATTCCATTTGAGGTTTTCTTGGCAGAGATACTAGAGTGGTTTGCTATTTCCTTCTCCAGCTCATTTTACAGATGAGAAAACTGAGGAAAACATAGTGAAATGACTTGCCCAGGGTCACACATCTAGTAAATGTCTGAGGTTGAATTTGAACTTAGGAAGCTGAGTTTTTCTGACTCCAGGCCTGGCACTTAGCTCTGTCCACGGTGCTTTTCTAATCCCTTTTAATTCTTTAAGTCATTTCAACCTGAAGGCTGGTTAGGTGAAAACTCCCTTCCTCTCCTGTCACACTGTCCATTCTCATTCCCATCTATCTCTCCTGTGTCTAACTATAGTGTCCCCTTTCATTTTGTCCTCTAAGCGTGTTAAAAATTGTCCTTTGTATTAGACTCCTTAGTCTCATGCTCCTTCCATCTTTTTCAATCACAGAAACATGGCTCCCTCCAGAAGACACTACACTCTACTCCAATGGTAGGTGCACTTTTTCTCTTCCCCCTCCATCCTCTATCCCCAAACCCATTTGCTCTGAGCCAGAAGGAGTAGATGTATTCTTTGATCCTCACTACTACCCCTGCTGCCATTACTAAGCAACCTTTCTTCTTTTGAAGTTCACTCTGTCTAGTTATATCATCATCATCATCAACATTTATATAGCACCTACTATGTGCCAGGCACCTAAGTGCTTTATAAATATCTCATTTGGTCCTCATATTAGTCCCTGGGAGGTAGGTGCCATTTATATCCCTATTTTACAAGTGAACAAACTGAGGTAAACAGAGGTTAAGTGACTTGCCTAGGGTCATACAGCTTGTGAATGTCTGAGAATGGATTTGAACTCAAGTCTTCCTGACTCCAGGCTCAGCACTCCACCCACTATACTGCCCCATTGTATTCAGATCCAGATGGCATGTATCCTCTGAACCCCAGATGATTCTGCTTTCTTTCTCAAGTAGCTCAGTACCTGGACTACAGGGTTCCTGTCTACCCCAATCTCTGTCCTTATACTTGGGAATTGCATGTCAATATCCCCATCACCCCTCCCCCCATTCTCTGGCTTTCCAATTTATCCTCCCCCTCAGCTCCATTGACCTTCAACTCACAACAACTTCACTTCAACTCAGATACACATATGGATAGTCCTAACCTTAATCTCACCATTACCCACAAGTGTCCCACTTCACCCAGAATTCTGAAATTACCCTACCTGAGCCCGCTTTCCTATCCTTCCATTTCTCTCTATGCCTTACTTCCCCTAAAACTGTCCTTTGTCCCCATCCCAAACTCCAGGCACTACCTCATTTTGTTTTCCCAGCCCATTATCCCTGTTCTGGGCTCACTTTCCTCTTTCTAATCTTGACCCTTTACTTAACAAGTTTCAATTTTACACTATTGGCTACGCTTGAATTCCTTACCATTTGCTTTTTCACTGCTTATCCCTTTCTAAACCTCAAGCCTGAATTTTCCCTACTATTTGACTTTTTACTCTTAATCAAGGGCTGATAGAGGAAGTCATGTGATTGTGTTGTGTCCACCTCACATTTGTTATTTAATTGCCACTGGGCCTTCACTGCTTCATGCCAGTCCTTTTACTCTTCCTTGATAGACTTTATGACACTCACCACAGCTCTGTTCTAAATGTTCTCTTCAAGACACCTTTGCTCCATCTATCTCAGCAAATGATTTCACTTTTTTCTACTTTGCTGAGAAAATTGAGGTATCTGTATCGAGCTCTCTCTTCACCAAGAAGAGTGTTTTGCACAAGATCATAGATCTGTAGTTAGAAATGACTTTGGATTCCCATCTAGGTTAACCCCTTCATTTTAGAGACAAGGAGACTGAGTCTCAGGGAGCTTGTACAAGGTTTGTACAAGGTTCCCCACATGTAGTCAGCATCAGAGGTGGGATTTGAACACAACTTCTCTGACTCCAGGGACAGGGCTCTTTCCATAATGCCAGGCTTCCTTCAAAAATTAACAGGCACCAACATCTTCCTAGACTTTCAAACTCTAAACCTCAGATTCATCTTTGATGTTTTCTCTCTCCCATACCCACATTATCCAATTAATTACTAAGGCCTATCAATTCTATTTCCACAACAGCTCTTGGGTTTGAACTTTAAAATCTTGGGTTTGATCCTTAAACATTTACTAGCTGTGTTACTCTGAGCAAGCCATTAATTCTCTATGCCTCAGTTTACTCATCTCCAATATGAGGAAGTTGGATTCAGAGGTCTCTAAAATTCCCTCCATCCCTAAATCTATGATATTATATTCCTACTCTCCATGAACACAGACAAGCCCCAATCAACTCATCTGGGCTATTATAATAACCGGCTAATTGGTCTCCTTGCTACTGGTCTCTTACTCTCAAATCTATCCTTATACCACCCCCAAGTCTTCCCCTGGCATAATGGGCAGATGAGAACAATTTTTTCCTTTGGCCATGAAGGTAGCTGAAGCAGACACTGTGGAGTGCTTAGGGCTTGGTCAAACATCCAAGACACTGCATCCTGGGCTATCACCAGTTATCCTGACTTTTGTGTTGCCATTGGACTTCAATGACTCTGGAAGAGAGAGTGAGATTGAGGACTTCATGCAATTCTGCTTTACTTAAATCTAATTCTTGCCTGGGTTAAGACATCACTTTGTGAAGTCATTGGACCTCTTCAATAAATGAACGACAAACAACACCACCCTCGCTTTGTCTCCTGTCATTCCTGTTCACAACTTTCAGAGACTATTTCCTGTTTATAGAACAAATTCACACTTCTCTCCATAGCAATCTGATTTCAACCTACCTTTCCAGTCTTATTTTGTTGTTGTATTGTTCAATTCTTTCAGTTGTGTCTGACTCTTCGTGACCCCATTTGGGGTTTTCTTGGCAAAGGTGCTAATGTGGGTTGCTATTTCCTTCTCCAGCTCAATTTTTTTAATAGATGAGGAAACTGAGGCAGACAGGGGTAAGTGACTTGCCCAGGATCACACAGCTAATAGGTGTCTGAGGCTGAATTTGAATACAAGTTTTCCTGATTCCAAGCCTGGCACTCTATCAGATGAGCCACCTACTATGCTTTTTCACTCTTTATACTTTTTGTCTTTTGCCTCTTTTTGTACTCCTAGCACTTAGCACAGTTCCTGACAAATAGTAGACTTTTAATAAATTAATTGATTGATTACAGCCAAATTAGATTGCTAGTTCTTCCTCAATCTTTTTTTTTTGCTTCTTCAATCTTTGGGTCATTTCCAACAAAGAACCATTAGAAAGATTAAATTTTGAAGTGAATAGAAACCAGATTCAATATTGATGTTAAGGACAATTTATAGTGCTGAATTTTCTTTAATTAAAATTTTAAAAAATGTTGTTCATATTTTGGTAATGGTTTTTGTTCTTCTCCATCATTGCCATTTCCCAATAGCACCCACCATGATGACTGTATAGCCCTAATTCATATCTCCTTGCAAATTGGCATTATTTCTTTCTGCTACATATATCTCTGATACCTATCACAATGCCTGACACATAGTATGTGCTTAATAAATGCTCCTTGATTGATTGATAACAAAGGCAAACAGTTAAACAAATAGTTAAGCAAACTAAGCTGACACAATGACCATATTTGTCTAGACTTTGTGCCTCATAGTGCCTCCTTTTGAGTGAGAAGAGAAGGAAGGCTGTTTTATTATCAGTGCCCTGACTGTTCCCTAATTTTGACCTGCCATCCCCCACCTCTGTGCATTTGCACAGGCTATCACTCATGCCTTTTCTTCTTTGTTTTTAAAATCCTTTCTCTCCTTCATCTCCTTGATAATTTAGGTTTCACCTTATCTATGAAGCCTTCCCTGATTTCCCTAGCTGACAAAGCTCCTTCCTTCACTGACTTTTCCTAGAAGACTTTGATGTGTGTATGTCTCCTTCACCCTGTCACACTCCATCTTGAAATATGATTTCTTTTTTTTTAAATATGATTTATAAGGCCCTATTAGGCTCTACATCCCATGCCATTATTACTCTTGATTTTATCACCATACTTCTAATAATATGCTCCAAGTCATATTAGCTCTTTTGAATCTGTCAATTGAAGTCCAGAAGTCATACTATTGCCTGATAATAATCTTGTCGTCATCAAAACTCACATATCCTTTTATCCCGAACTAATAGCATAGGGCCTAAATTCAAAGTAATTCTGCACTTAGAAAGGTAATAGTGGCTGGCCTGCTACTCATTCTTATGACCCCAGTTAGAGAGAACAAATCTTCCAACCCTGCGCTAGGAAAGGCCTCTCTCTTCTGTGTATCTCCCATTGCCTCCTCTTGCCACAAAGGGATAGCCATTGACCACAGGTGTTTATGAGAAATGATACCAGTAAATGTATTCTTTAACTGAATACATTTAAGGAAAAAACAATTGGAAGAAGGCTAGAGCAGTTAGAGCCCTATGGTCCCTCACAGCTTTCTTGTTCCTTTCCTCGCTCCAGTTACCAGGGGGAATGCCTCATCAAAAAAACAGAGTCACACACAGCTTCCAGCATGTCCATTTGGATAAAGGTCACCTCTTTTGGTTTTACAGGAGGTTGCTGCAGGTGTGGCAAATATCAGCTATTGCATACTCACTGTCATGGAACAACTGACATATATATCTCCCTTCTTCTTTTCCTCTTTCCCCTCGAATCTCCAAACTTTACCCATTGCTGTGCCTGAAAATCTTTACCTCCTTTATCCAAGGGCTGATTTCTATTAGTTTCTTCTCTTCCAAAACTAGGAAGAATCACAAATGCTGGGGGGTGGGGGTGGGAGGATTGTGGCCAGCCAACCCCTGCCAGGAATTGCTATGTAGCTCTTGGATTTCATGTTTCTTTGAAACTTGGTTTTTTTTAATCTATTGTATTAGCTAAATGACAACATAAGGAAGTATAGAAGTGTTCACAGAGTGGTACAACAATAAATGCCCTTGGGATTCAGAGGAAAAAAAAACTAATGGAAGTAACAACGGGTAGTAGTACAAGTAGATTGTAAGCTCCTTGAGGGCAAGACTTTTGTCTTTTTTTGTATCCCCAGTGTAACTTAGCACAGATAGTAGGTGCTTAATTAATGTTTCTTGACTGACTGACCAACTCATACAGTGAAAAAAATCACTTGAGTTTGTCTGAAGACCCGTGTTCAAATCCTAGACCTGCCATTTAAGACTGATAGCTAATAATAAAAGCTAACATTTATACTTTTATGCATTTATTACTTGCCAAGTATTGTGCTAAGTGACCCTGGGCACAATTATTATCCCTATTTCATAGATGAGGAAATGGAAGTAAAATCAAGGTTAGGTGACTCCTTGAGGGTTGAACCGCTAATAAGTCTCTGAGACTGGATTTTGGCAGTATGGTACTCAAATTCAAGGAAAGAGCCCAAACAGAGGTATTGAAGAGGGATTAAGCATGCTGTGCTTGAGGGACAGTAAGAAGATTTGCCTCTTTGGAGTATAGGATTCTATAGGGGAATGAGGATAGTAGAATATAAAACTGGATTGTTAGGGTGGGTCAAATGATAAGGTCTTCAGTACTAGACTGAAGACTTTATGCTTATAGGAAATTGAAAGCCTTTGAAGATTTTTGAATTGGAGAATGAGACAAGGAATTTTGTGTTTCAGGAAGCTTCTTCTGGCAGCATGTAGGAAGGTTTTGCTTGGAGGAATCAGGTTTAAGGTTAAAATAATCCAAATGTTAGGTGATGGACTACACTTAAGTCTGGCAGAAAAAAATGGAGAAGAAAAGCTGAAAACAGGATGGATTTCAGAAATGAAACCTGCCGGGATTTGGAGGTTGGACTCTGTTGATCCATCTTTCAAGATCTAGGTCAGGTGTCCTCTTTTACATGAAGACTGTGCTGTGAATTTTCGCCTAGTGTCTATGGCTATAGTACTTAGCTATTAACATCCTCACACAATCAGAGACTCTTGGAGTTGAAAGGGAGATCAATGTCTGTTTAGTCCAAATGATGTAAAAAATTACTCTATCCATAACCTATCCTTTATTTGGCCATTGGGCCTTTGTTGGAATACTTCCAATGAGGAAGGACTCTCTGCTTTCTCAGGCAACTCATTGAACTTTTGGATGAGTTTGTAATGGAATTTTACCTGTAGTCACTAAAATACCACAGTAAGGTATACACAGCATCCTTTTTTCTAAATGGCAACAATTAAGCATAGTAAAATGAAATACCCAGATTCCCCCAACAAATTAGTGCCAATACTTGGAATAGACTCAGAGTCCAGTCCCCAGCCATCTCTTCAAATGACTTGCAAAGCCAAGACTGTATTCTAAGCAGTCAGTTTCTAAGATTAGAGAAGGGGGAATTTTGTTCATACATTACATAGAAATAAGAAAACCCAAGCCTTCAATGTACTACACTTATTTTGCAAAGATTAAAGGGAAATATTTATTAAAAGCAGACAAGCTTTGCCAGGGGTTATTTAAACAGCAATAAGCTTTGGGCCTTCTACCCACAGGCTTTTTAGAATGTCACTGGAGACACCATGCCATTAACTGGTAAACAGCTTTTAAATGCACTGATCAGTTGGCAGATTCTATTCTCTAGAAAGACCTGAGTCAAAGAGAAACAGCAAACAGCAAATTATGTGTTAATGTGATGTCTTCAATCTCCTATTTTTCTCCTGCCTAATTTCTGCATAACTGTATATAGAAACTTTTTCCTGGTGTAGGTTAGACCCAAGGATCTCTTCCAATGAAGAATTTATAGGGTCCTTTTTCTGTAAAAAGCTGGCACAATCTTGATACACATTTCCCAAATTTTCATGTTATCTTTCCTAGGAAGCAAGTAAGAGACTTGTAGGGCTACCCTTCCCTCATGGATAAGGAAAACAATACATAAGAAAGATGATAGAATCCTGGAACATTAGTTGCAAGTGACCTCAGAGATCATCTAACTGAACCCAAAGCCAAAGCATGAATACCATCTATAATGTTCCTGAAATGTGGGCATTGAGCCTCCTCCTTAAAGACCTCCAATGAAAGATAACTAAGACCTTTGGTCTTAGTTCTATCTTCCTGGAGTATGGCACTGTAGGTACCTTTGAAAGGGCTTTAGATTTGGAGACAGAGGACAAAGGTTCAAATCCTTTTGTCACTAATTATCTGGGTAACCTTGGGAAAATCAGTAAACCTTACTGGGTCTCAGTTTCTTCAGATGGTCTCAAAGTCCTTTCATCCCTTAATCTATGATCCTATAATAATCTAATTCTCACCTACCAGATGATTTTTTCAAATAATTGAAAACTTCTAAATCTCCTGTTCTCCAGGCTAAACATTCACAGTTCCTTCATACAGCAAGGTGTCTAATCCCCTCACAATTCCAGTGAACTTGCTTCAGCTTTTCTAAAATATGGAGATATGAACTGGACACAATATTGAGGTATGATCTAAGCAAGGAAGAAAAGGATGGAATTCTCATCCCTCATCTATTCATACTATCTAATTGCAGTAATTCTTTTGGTTCCATATCAAACTAATTTTCTTCTGTCATGTCCATTGGTGATTTCTTTCCAGGAGCTCCATTTTAGGGATGGTCCCCAGCTGACCTTGCCTAATTTCCCTCTTAACTATACTTTTGACTCTCTAGACTTTACTACCACTCCACCTCCTCCCCAGTTATTTTCTTCTCTTCCTTTCTCAGTTTCTTTTTTCCCCTCAGTAGACAGAGGTCCTAGAGAGCAGGAACTGTTGTTTGCCTTTTTAAGCAAAGTTCCTGACACATAGTAGGCACTTTATTAATGTTTGTTGATTGACTGAATGATTATGCAATCTACTGAAACCTCTAAGGTGTTTTTTGAAGGAACTGCTTTCTCTAATCACATCTTTCCTCTCTATTAGTGCAAGGCAAGGCAACAGGTATGTATTAAGTAAAAAGTGCTAAGGATACAAATACAAGCCAAAAAAAAATAGTTTCTGCCCTCAAGGAGCTTCTATTCTAATGGGAGAAGACAAATCAGAAAAGAGAACTTAAAGGAGTTGGGGGGGGCAGGGATGGAGCAGAAGATACCTGAGTAGGGTGTGGGTAATGGTATGGTGGTATGGGTAAAAAGTCCAGAGAGTCAGAAGAATAGTCAGAGGGGAATGAGGCATTGTAGGTCTGGGCCTGTCCCTAAAATGGAGCCCCCAAAAGGAACTTACCAATCAGAGAAGGGGGCTGGTATGGCAAAGGCATGTTCCAAGGTGAGAAAGCAGTTGAGTCATGATGGTGAAATAGATATACTTGTGTAGTGCATTGGTTTTGTTCAAGTATAAAATAGTCCACTATTCCATCCTATCTAGATCTTTCTGGGTTCTGGTTCTATCAATCAATATATAAGCAATACCAGCTGCTTCACATTATCAACATGTCTGATTAATAATAATAATGGTAATAATTACTATTATAGCGGCTAACATTTATATAATGCTTAGTACATAAAAGGTACCGTACAAAGTGCTTTACAATTATTGTCTTATTTGATCCTCACAACAACCCTGGGAAGTAGGTGCCATTATTATCTTCATTTTACAGATGAGGAAACTGAGGTAAATAGAGGGTGACTGGTTTGGGGTCGTACAGCTTGTTAATATAGGGAGTCAGATTTGAACTCAAGTCTTCCTGACTAAACAACCTCTCTATATCCTCACCCACATTGCTGATAAAAATGCTAACAAGAATTGGGCCAAGGGTAGCAGGAGAACCCTTCCTCCAGGTTCGTATTGATCTCTAATTTATATTCTCTGCTTCCAGTCCTCCAATCAGTTCAGAATAATAACTCACATTTATTTCTTGCTAATCCCTCAATGTTTCTGTAGTATAGATAGTTCAAGTATTATTATCCCCATTTTACACATAAGAAAATCAGTTCAGAGGGATTGTGTCTTGCCAATGTTCACACAACTACTAAATTTCAGAGCCCAGATTGAATTTAGATCTCCTCATGGTGGGAATATTTTCTCTACACTAAACAATCCTGTTTGGCTTTTAAAGCCTTTCCTAACCTGGTCCTTTCTACCTTTCCAGTCTTCTTACACCTTACTCCCCTGGATGTATTCTATCAGCCAGTGACACTGGCTTCCTTGCTGATCCTCACACAACACACCCCATCGTTTGCTGCTGGGCCTTTTCACTGGCTCTTCTTTATCCCTGGAATGGTCTCCCTTCTCATCTCTGTCTCCTGGATTCCCTGGCTTCCTTCAAGCCTCAGTTAAAATCCTATCTTCTGAAAGAAGCCTTTCCTGCTCCCCTATATTCCTTCTCTTTGAGATTACCTCTAATTTCCCTTGTAATTATCTACCATATACATAGATCTTTGCAGCTTCTCTCCTTATTAGAATTGTAGCCAGTGCTGATTTTGCCTTTCTTTGCTTAGCAAAATGCTTAGTGCATAGTAGATGCTTATTAAATGCTTTTTGACTGACATAATGTCATCTCTCTATAAATTCTTTTTATCCACCAGGAAATCATGAGGAACACTTTTAAAATGCCTTCCTGAATTCCCAAGGCCTTCCCCATATCTGTTAGAAAACTTGTCAAAATAGGAAGTTAGGTTATTCTGGCAAGACCCATCCTTAATGAACTCATGCTGTGTTGTAGTGATCACCTCTTCTCTTTCTAAGCACCCGCAATCCATCGCTTTAATGATCCACTCTAAAATCTTAATAGGAAACAATGTCAAACTCACCAAGCTTTTAAGTATTCACCTTTTCTTTTTTGAACATTTGTGGGAAGTTTATTTATCTCCCATTTCCCAAGTACCTATCCCAGTCTCCAGGGCCTACCAGAGATCACTGACAACAGTTTGACAATGACATCCAATGTCCAAAAGTTCTTTCGACACCATGAAGTATATAGTTCATTTGTTTCCAGTGACTTGAACCCATTGAGACCATCAAAGTGTATTCTCTTACAATTTATTTTGTCTTGCCGTTCCCCATTAATCATTTTTATTCTGTTTCCCAGTCTGGGGAAAAACAAATACAGATACACATACAGACACACATTGCCTTCATCCTGCTTGCTATCCTTGTAACCTATTGTTCTCTGTCTCTCTCATTTTGACTGAAACACTTTTTAGCCCATTACTTCCATTTCTTCACCACCTACTTATTCTGCTGATCCTTGGAATTTAGTTTCTATCCTCACCACTCTACTGAAACTTCTACTCCAAAGGTATCAAAAGCAATAAGAAGTAGTATAGTCAAGCTTGTAGTCAAAATCTGGTCACAAAACCCACTTCTGATAATTAAAAACTGTATGACCTTGAGTAAACTTCTAGAAGCCTCAGTTTCCTCATCTGTAAGAAGAAAGAGTTAGAAAAGATATCCTTTAAGGACTTTTCTAGCTCTGTCTATCATGCTAAAGTCACAAAATCCAATGGCCATTTTTCTTTTTTCAGTATCATTGACCTTTCTGCAACATTCTACTATGCCCTCTTTTTGGATACTCTTTCTTTGGATTCTGTGACACTAAATTTTGCTGGGTTTCTGAGGTCTCTTTCTGTCTCCTACACTGGTTTGTCTGGTTCCTTTGACCTTCTAAATGTGGGCATCCCTCAAGGTTCTATGCATTCAGCCCTGTTCTCTCCTATTACTACAGTATATCATTTGGTGACCTTATCTACTCCTGTGGTTTCCATTTTAAATTCTATGGAGAAGATTCTTAAATCTGACATTTCCCCTAATTTCTATTGCCACATTTCCGTGGTTGGAAATCTCCACCAGGAAATGTGTCCTGTTGACTCCTAAGATTCACATTTCAGACTGAACTCAGAGCTTTCCTTGCAAAACCTGCCCTCCCTCTGAATTTCTGCATTTCTGAATGTAACATTAACACTCCTAGGCATCAAGACTCGGAACCTCCAAGTCATCTTAGACTCTTGTCCCTCCCTTTTTCTGTAGAGCCAATCAATTGCTATGTTCTGATGATTTTACCTCTGAACTATCTCTACTTTCTACTCCCACTGCTACCACTTTAGTTTAGGCCCTCATCACCTCTCATTTGCACTGATATAGCTTTACTAATATTAACATCTCTTTCCTCAAATCCATCTTTTCATCCCTTTGCCAGACTAGTCCATCTAATGCACATATTTTAATGCATCTCTCTGCTCAAACCTTTTATCTCATTTCCTCTCTCTCCTTCAAGATCTTGCTGCCTTGATCATCTACTCTCATCTTCAATTTCTTCTTATTTACTGGATGCTATCTTGCTGCTCTACAAAAAGTCAGGTCTGCTATAGCCTGAAAAAAACAAATAAGCAGAAATCAGACAAACAAACACAATCTTCATGATGGGAGAGAATACAAGGTAAAATCTAGGTGATGTAAAAACAAAAGCTATTCATAAAATTCAGTGGCTCCCTCTAGTATAATGAACAAACTTCTTAGTCAGGTATCCAAGGCTCCACACAAATTGACTCCAACCTAACTTTCTGATCTTACTACACATTATGCTATAAGTTAAAAGTCATTACTGCTTTTATATGTATATTTTAAGTTCCAATTAACCAGACTCTTCGTCCTCACTTCATAGTGTAGAGAACAGATGAGAGTCAGAGTTTAGGGGATGGGAGGATCAGTCACTCTGGGAGGTCACAATAGATAAGATAGCCAAACTGTTCCAAAGTGCTGTGATATCCTTTGGAGGTTGGTATCAGCTACAGGCTGTGAGCACCTTCTTCAAGAAGGCTTCCCTGGTTTACCTTGGTACTAACACCTTCTCTCAGATTATTTTCAATTCATTATATGTATGTATGTGTGAATATACATACACACGTATGTGGTATACAGTTTATGCATAGTAGCTTTCATGTTGTTTCCTCTATTAGAATATAATTCACTGAGGGTAGGGACTGTTTTTGCCATTCACTGCATCCTCAGTGCTAAGTGCAGTTCCTGTTGTGCAGTAGGTCCTTAATAAAGGCTTGTTGACTTGACTTTCTACTTGACCTAATCTTTTCCCACCTCTATGCCTTTTACATGCTTTCTCCCATTTATCTGCCAGTTGAAACCATTCTTTTCCTTTAAATCTCAGAATAGGTACCAACTTTTCCAGTGAAACCTCATCTGATACTACAACTTAAGGCTATCTCTCTGCTATACCTGATCTCTATCTTCTTGTAGCTCTCCTGACATTATTTGTATCTCTTCTAAATTTTATTATAGTTATTTGTTTACTTGTCCCCCAACTAGATTATAAACTTAAGGACAGAGACTGTGTCTTATTTCATCTTTGTTCCCTCAGCGACTATCACAATTCAGTGGAGCTGGTTGGCATTAGATAAATATTTATTGAACTGAATTAGAAGTCATTCTAGAAAGAAAGTAGAATTTGAAGATTTTTATCTTATATCCTTTGGCCATTGTTGTCTTTTCAATCACCTCAAGCAGAAATCCTAACCCTAACCTTTTGTTCCCCAACATTACTCAAAAACGGTTTTGTTTTGCATTAGCATTCATATCATTTTATTCCCTGGTCATCTCCTTTTGCCTCCTTCCTACCACAAAAGTGCCCTTTATATTGCTTTTCCTCCTTACCTCACCCCCTTTTTCTTGTTTTGGAACCATAATCCAACCATTTCTCCTAAAAAGGGCATTGCAATCTATTACACTATGGCTTCACTTGTCATCCCTGTAACTTTACAAATCCCATTACCCTCCCTTGCTACCCCTCTCTTTCATGTATTAGTTTCCAGCAGTAGAATATGTACTCCTTAAATGAGAAGACTTCTAGGAATTGATAGAGTGAAATGAACAGAACCAGGAGAACAATATGTACAATGACATGTAGACATAGCCAGTCTGGCAGTTTACTTTGTTGGACTATATGTATTTGTTGTGAGGGCTTTTTTTTTGTTATTATTTTTATCTTTCAATTTTTGGGGGAGAAAGAGGACAAAGGAAGGGAAAGATGATGAATATATTCTAAAAATAATATATGCTCTAGTAGACTTGCTGTTTTATTGTATTTTTTATTGTACTATGTTATGGAAATGCTTGTTTTATTCCATAAAACCATTCACTCATTTCATTCATTTTCACAACTTTCACTTCATACTGGACATTAACCTCAGTGGCTTTCTTCTTAAGAGATATTACCACTCTTCCGTATTGTCTTCAGTTACCTCCTCTTGCTTTCATCTCTGGCACATGTCCTTTTACAGTCTTGAACTGGTAGATGATCTAAATTTCTTTTGTCTCATGGACTCATTTCCCATATTCCCCATACCAGTAGATTGATCTAGTCCATCTGAAACATGCCCAGCAAAGGCAACAGGTATTTACAAAGGAACCCCAAGGCAAGAGAGTATATATTCCATTACTCTGTCACTTGTTAATGCATCAGCATTTAAAGCTCTAGTATTTTGCCCTCATAGAGTCAGTGCCATTTTGTTCTAGTATCAAACCTAAGTTACAAGGGGACTAGCCCGAGCCAGGCCCAGCCCAGAACATTCTGGCTCATTGTGATCATTGCTTCTTTTTCTAGATATTTACTAGTCATCTCATTAATGTATCCTAGAATTTTACCAGGAATATGTCACCTACTGGGGCAACTAGGTGGCATAGTGGATAGAATGCAGGGCCCGGAGTCAGAAAGACTTGTCTTTGTATATGCAAATCTGGACTCAGACAATAGCTATATGATCCTTAACTTTGTTTACCTCAATTTCTTCATCTGTAAAATGAGCTGGAGAAGGAATAGCAAGCCATTCCAATATCTTTGCCAAAAAAAACCCCAATGGGGTCACAAAGAGTCAGACATTACTGAAAAGATCAAGCTTGTTGGCTTATAATTTGCAGACTCATTCTCTTCCCTTTTTGCAAAATTAAGACAGCACTTGGACACCTCTCCGATCCTGCAAGAGATTTCTATTATCCTCTGGTCTTTTAAAGATCAATGCCAGTGGCTCAGCCATCATATCTTTGAAGTCCCAAGGCTGTAGCTCATTGAAAGCCAGTTGAATCAAAATCAAGGACATTTAGGTGCTGTCTTACAATTTCCTAAGTTATATTTTATATCAACACCCTATTATTGAAACACTTAGGTGGCATAATAGGTAGAAAGCTGAGCCTGTGGTCAAGAAGATCTGAGTTCAAATCCAGCTTCAGATACTTACTACCTGTGTGACCCTGGACAAGTCACTTTACTTCTGTTTTTTTTTTCAGTTTCCTTGTCTGTAAAATGAGATAATAATAGCACCTAATATTATTATGAGAATCAAATGAGATAATAATTATAAAGTACTTAGCACTGTGCCTGGCACATGGTAAGTGCTATATAAATGGTAGCTATTATTACTAGCCATATTTGTTCTGTTCTTTCTAGTCTAAAGCTCATTCTCCCTGTCAGGAGCAAACTAATGGGTTCTGTTTTTTCTTGTTTATCAATCAGTTTCATTTACCCACCTTTCTTTTAACTTCCTCTTTAACCTAAGGTTTTTCTTTTTTTAATGTGGTGTTTTTTTGGTTTTGTTTTTATTTTTCTTTGTTCTTAGCTTTCCTCACTGTTTGTCAATTTACTCTGAGCCTTAGCCATTCTGATGCTGTTCTTTCCAGACCATATTGTGTGTGTTTGTAGTCATCCTCTACTACCTGCTTTTGCTTCCGTTTTCTATATGTGTCCTTCTAACATCAAAGTTCCTTGCTGAGTTTCCTGGGAATCATGGGCCTGAGGGTGTGGGTAGGGAAAGAGAGGGAAGTTCTTGTTTTCCTTTTTATTTGCTCCATGTTCTGTGATCTAATTCTAGATGAATCATTTGCCTTATTAATATACAGATTCCATTTAGCAGGAACCGCAATGAGCAATACTGGTTCATTTTCTATTTAAAGGCTTCATCCATCCTCAGGTTCCTCTCGTCTTTGCTGGGTGATGCAGCTTTTCCTATTATTTTTCACTGAGAACTCAAGGCAGTAAACTAATTGGGGCCAACTGGTGTGTAGGAGAGAACAGTTTATTTTGCAAGGAGCATTCATTTTAAGGTATTGCTGTTTTGGAGAAAAAGTTTCTAAGGAGCAGATATTTAAATCTGTTTAATCCCTAAAGTGCAGTCACAAATGGAAAGCTTCAAACAGGAAAGCTGCTGTGGTCACAAACTGGTGACTGATTCAATTCCACAAACTATTATTAAGCACCTATTATGTGTTGGTCCCTGGGGAAGAATACAAAAACAAAATTGAAACAAACAGTTACCACCCTCAAGGGTCTTGCATTCACTTAAAGGGATGCCACATGTATAAACAAGAAAAATTAAAAAGAAAATATTTTGTTGATGTATTGAAATAAACCACCTTTTCCTTGTGGAAAACCAGGCACCACATGATACTTAACTGGGACATCTTCCCTGACAGATGGCTTGCTTCTGAAATGGCTCCTCTGTCCTTCCAATAAACAGAGTGTCAATTATCATTGGGGTACTTGGTTGGCATGGTTGTGGATGTGAGGATGGGCTGGGTATATCAGTATATATATATATATATATATGTATATATGTATATATGTATATAGCATATATATTTATATAGATCGATAGATGGGTGGATAAACAGATCAGTATAATCAGCTCATTGTGTTAATTTATCTAACTCACTTGTGTGGGAAATGTGGGGGATGTTAGAGAATAGACTTTCACAAAATCCCAAGGTCATTCAAAGTCATTCGAAGCTGCTGCTTTGAGGTGTGAATAGATTCTAGAGATACTGACTTGGATATCTTTCAATGTATTTGACTACTTCCATATAGTGCTTTCAAACAGATGCATCCTCTCCTTCTGGTGACATTCAGATTGTGACATACACAGAGACTTGCACACACCAATTTATGAGGATAGACCAACAGGACCACAGTAGGAGCATAATAAAGATTGACTCAATACTTTCAAAATCAATCAATGAGCATTTAAACACCCAATATTTGTTAGACTTGATAAAGGCAACAGTGAAACAATCTTTTTGAAAACAAATAATTGAACCCATTTGCAAATTAGCAGTTGTTTGAAAATAGGTATTCCTTCCTAAAAAAGGATAACCTAGCCTGTTGTAAAATCAAACATGGAGATGCCTCACCCAGTGTGAAAGGTGGTAGACCTCACACACATTTGAATCACAGCCTGGGGAAATGTTTCTCTTCTTTGCTCAACCTCGAGCTACTCAATCTCCCTGTGTTTTCTTTTCTCATGGAGCCATTAAGTTAACATGATCATTGCTAAAATATGACCATAAAATATTGAGTATACTTTTCAAATTGGGAGTTCCAAGAAACAGCAATTCTAAGAAAAAAAAGATAAAAGTTGCATAATTAAAGAAAAAAAGAATGATGTCAAACAAATATGGGTGACTTTCTGATTGCACATCTTTTTCTAAATAATTTTTAAAAAATTAACAAGGATTTAAATTTTTTTTCTTTCCTTCCTCTCCTCACAATGTGGAGAAGTGGGGGCGGGGGGAAACAAAACCTTCACAACAAATAAACATAGTTCAACAAAACAAATACCCATATTGGCTAAGTACAAAAATATGTGCTTCATTCTGCCATTTAGTCTATCAACTCTCTGACAGGAGGTGGGTAGCATTCTTCATCACTGGTTCTTCGAAATCACTGTTGGCCAATGCATTGTTCAAAATTATTCCATCTCTCAATGTTGTTTGCATTTATAATGTTGCTGTGGTATAAATTATTCTGACTCTGCTCACTTCACACTCCAACAATATTCATATGTCTTCCCAGTTTTCTCTGAAGTTGTCCCTCTCATAATTTCTTATAGAATAAAAGTATTCTATTAATCCATGTAACAAAATTTGGCCAGCTTTCCTCTAGTTGATGGACACCACATTAGTTTCCAATTCTCTGCCACCACAAAATGAACTGTTAAAATTTTTGTATATAAGAACATCTTTTCTTTCTTGATCTCTTTAGAGTATAGGCATAATTTACTAATCTTGGGGACATCTGCTTTCCAGATTAGCTATACCAATTCACAGATCAGCCAACAGTGTATTAATGTGCCTGTCTTCCCACCCCTCAAAATTTGACATTTTCCATTTTTGTTAACTTTGCCAATCTGATGGGCATGACATATTTGAATTTTCATTTCTTTAATTATTTGGTATTTGAAGCATTCAAAAAACATGAATATAGATAGATTGGATTTCTTCCCTTGAAAACTACCTGTTCATGTCCTTTGACCATCTATAAATTGGGGAACAGCTCTTACTCTTTTAAATCTGAATCAGTTTCTTATATATTTTGGAAATTGGACATTTATTAGAAGAAATTTGTGATAAAGATTTCTTTTCCCTGTTAACTGTTTCACTTCTACTCTTAGGTACATTCATTTTGTTTGTGCCAAAACATTTTAATTTTGTGTAATTAAAATTGTCTATTTCATTTCCTGTGATTGTATCTGTCTTTCATTTGGTCATGAATTCTTCCTTTATCCGTAGATCTGAAAGGTCATTTCTTCTTCCTCCCCTTATTTGTTTATGATGTAAACTTTTATACTAGGTCATGTATCCATCTGGAGCTTATCTTGGTATAGGATATGGGGTGTTGGTCTAAATCTTGTTCCTGCCCAGACTGCTATTCATTTTCTTCAGCAGTTTTTGTCAAATAGTGAGTCCTTACTCTAGTAGGTGAAGGCAGCTAATTGTCTCACTGGATAGAGCACTGGGCCTAGAGTCAGCAAGATCTGAGTTCAAATCCAGCCTTAGATATTCACTAGCTGTGTGACCCTGGACAAGTCATTTAACATTGAAGAAAAAAATGACAAACCACTTTAGTATCCTTGCCAAGAAAATCCCAAATGGGATCGTGAAGACTTGGACGTGACTGAACGACTGAACAGCAGTACCCTGGTAGGTTGGTGTTTATTCTATATTTGGGATTTATTCTGTATGTTGTACATTTCCCATAAATCAGGTTTCTATAGTGTTAAGCAGTAGTTTCCTCATAAAGGCCTGGTGAGATAAACATTATAAACTTTATTATTGCCATTTTATAGATGAGGATACTGTGACTTATAAGGGTTAAATGACTTGCCCAGGGTCACACAGCTAGTAAGTATCAGATCCAAAATTTACCTAGGATCTCTTGAATCTAGTTCCAATGCTCTTTCTATTATACCACTGGAAGATCAACCTGGCTTTTTGCTATTTCTATCCCTTTAAGAGTTTTCGTTTTTAAAATGCTTTGTAAAATATAGGCTGAGAGGAAGAATGGTATGTGAAGAGCACTGAATATATTGAAGCCTGGGCTTGAGAGCTAGCTCTATTGCTTACCATTTGTATGATCAAAAGCAAGTCATTCAAGCTATCTTAAGCCTCAGTTTCTTCATCTGTAAAATGGGTACAGTGATATTTGTATCACCTTCCTCTCAGGGCTATTGAGAAGAAAGTGCCTTGTAAACCTGAAAGTACAATAGAAATGACAGCTTTTCTGTATTCTTGTCACACACAAGCACCCATGTTTTAGTTATTCCTCATAATGACTCTGGGATCTTGGTCAATAACATCGCTGTTTTTGGTGGAGGGCCTGTGGAATATGTCATGAAACTTGGACTGTCAACTGAAATGAATACTGCATTTTTTTTTTTTTTGGCTCCAACCTTTAAAGAGGTTAAGTGATTTGCTTGCAGTCATGTAGTAATAAGGGTCAGAGGTGGGATACGACCACTATTACACTGTATTGCCTCTTAGGAAGACCTGAGTAACCTAAGGGTTTTGCAGTTTTAACTGGCCTACCTGGAAATGAAACGCAGAGCACTAATATGTTTTAAGAGGCTGATTAGCATTTTAGACTGTTCCAAGCTAAACTGAATAAGGAGACAGCTTATGTAATTACTCACCTCCGCATTGCCACAAATGGTAGTAAACTATATTAATTGCTTGGTTAGAATATAACCTCTCCTATTTTCAGGAAGGCAGTTTAGCAAAGCGGTTTTGTATTCTGGTCACCAGGCAGAGAGTAATGACAAAGCAGCAGCTCAGGGAAGGAACAGGCCTTGGTCCCCACCGTGGAGGGGCACCTGGCTTCAAGGGTCTGGGCACCCTCCTTCTGGTTCTCTTTGGAGTCCCACACAGGTGAAAGGAAGCTGCCATTAACTGTCTGATCCCTAACTACTGAGAGCCCTAACCTGACAAAGACTAGGACCTTTGGAGAAGCTAAGGGGAAAACATGAATAGGACCTCAGGGCAGGAGTGTGACAGTAAATGTTTAACAACTGGCGCTCTGATAAAAAGACTGTGCACAGGACACACTTTTAAATTGAATGTACATTTTCTCCACCACTTTCTTTTTTTGTGTCTGCTCTACTTTTGAAAAGTAAAGCAAGCAGAGCCAGAAAAGTAATATACACAATGACTACAACAATACGACTGGAAAAACCAGGCACAATTTGACCAAAAATGAATGTTGTAAAATTATAAAGAACAAGCTGGGCCCTAAAGAAGAGTTTGGGGGCAGCTAGGTGGTGCAGTGGAGAGCACCAGCCCTGGAGTCAGGAAGATGTGAGTTAGAATTCCAACTCAGACACTTGATATTTACCAGCTGTGTGACCCCGGCAAGTCACGTAACCCCAATTCCCTCCAAAAAAAAAGATTAGGAGAAGTTATTTTCTCTTATTCCTTTGCTGAAGTGGGGGTGTAGAAGGGTATGTAACATTGCAGAGTTTTTTTTTTAATGTGTTGATCAGTTTTGCCAAATGTTTGCTTCATTTCTTCCCTCTTTTTCTTTTTCTTTTGTTTAAGTTGCTTTTATAAGGGATGACTTTCTGGGTTGGGATCAGAAAGGGATGTGGGGAAAATCTATGTAATGTAAAAACAAAAAAATCCGTTAAATATACTAAAAAAAAAAAACTAAGGAAAGCTTATTATCAATCAATGACTATGTATTTTTTGAATTTCCATTGTAGTTCCCTCTACTGAGAATTTGAGGAGTTGATAGATATAAAAATTATATCTAATGCTATTTTAATAAAATTTATGATCTAAATGAAAAGGCTACCTTTCTAAATCATTCTATTCAGTGTGACATAGAGATGGGAGAGATTGCTGGTGATGCTCCTTTCTGCATTATTTTCCTTCTTCTTAGCTGTGGTTGATGCAGACCCCATATGTGCCATCTCATCTCTTGACTCCTTTGAGCATACTGCCCTCTATTCCTGGAATGTACTCCTCCCTAAACATAATATTTTTTGATAATTAATTTATTTTTAGTTTTCAACATTCACTTCCATAAGATTTTGAGTTTTAAATTTTCTCCCCCTCCCACTGCTTCCTCCCACCCAAGACAGCAATCTGATATAGGCTCTACTTATGCATTCATATGAAGCATTTTTTCCCATTAGTCATGATATAACTAGAGCTAATGGGAGGAACCATGAGAATGAAGCAATAAAACAAAGCAACAAAGGAAAAGGAGAGCAAATAGTATGCTTCCATCTGCATTCAGACTCCATCGTTCTCTCTCTGGATGTGAATAGCAATTTCATGATGAGTCTTTTGTAGCTGTCTTAGATTCTTGCATTGCTGTGAAGAGTCAAGTCTATCAAAGTCAATCATCCCACAATGAGGCTGTTACTATGTACTATGTTCTCCTGGTTCTGCTCATTTCACTCTGGATCAGTTCATGTAAGTCTTTCCAGGTTTTTTTTTAAGTCTGTCTGCTTATCATTTCTTATAGCACAATAATATTCCATTACATTCATATACCACAACTTGTTCAGCCATTCTGCAACTGTTGGGCATCACCTCAATTTCCAATTCTTGGCCACCACAAAAAGAGCTGCTATAAATATTTTTGTACATGTGGGTCCTTTTCCCATTTCTTTGATCTCTTTGGGATACAGACCTAGACGTGGTATTGCTAGGTCAGTGGTTATGCACAATTCTATAGCCCTTTGGGCATAGTTCCAAATTGTTCTCCAAAATTGTTGGATCATTTCACAACTCCACCAAACATGCATTAGTGTTCCATTTTTTCCACATCATCTCCAACATTTATCATTTACCTTGTTTTGTCATGTTAGCCACTCTAAACATAGTATTTATAATATTAGCTAATAATAGCACAGTGCCCAAGATAAAATAATAATAATAATAGCTAACATTTGTATAGCTCTTACTATGTACAGACACTTTACTGAGCACTTTACAAATATGATCTTATTGAACCTCACAACAACCCTGGGAAGTAGGTGCTGTTATTATTCCCATTTTAGAGATGAGAAAACTGAGGCAAGGAGAGGGTAGGTGACTTGTTCAGGGTCACACAGCTAGTGTCTGAGGCTAGATTTGAACTGAGGTCTTCTTGGCTTCAAGTCCTGTGATGCATCCAGTCTGTCCCCTGGTTACTTAATAAATACTTTTCCTTTCTCCTTCCCTCTTTCAATTCCTAGTTTCCTTCAAAGCTCTGCTCAAATGCCATATTTTATAGGATGCCTTTCATGGTTACCCCTGCTCCAGCTGCTAATACTCCCAATTTTATTTGTATTTACTTTATCTATATATAATATACATGTAACCTATATCTATATATGAAAAAATAGACAGGAGGTGACCTGTACCAGCTGAGTCCGACCATCACCACTTGGACCACCATTTCCTCTCAGTCCCTAATATAGATTGTATAGGACTTTGAGCCCAAGAACCTGTGGATAGCAGTTCCTTCTACCCATCAAGATCGCTTCAAGACCTATTTTAGCTTAGTCCTTAAAACTATCATCAAGGGGAACAACCCTTGTGGAAATGGACCTGCTATTCTCACCACCACCAATACCAACCACTGACCACCTGACATCAATGTGGAAGTAAGCCTAAGTGCCCCTGAAATAGCAGTGTCTACCAGACCAGAGAACATTGGTTCTGCTTCCAGCTCAGTCCCATAGACACCATCCAGGTGGGCAATGCATGCAGAGCAGGAGCCAGGCATCTCTGCCAAGTGCCACCCAGAGGAGAGCTAAAACAACAAAGTAGAGAGAGAAAGAGATAGATAGATAGATAGATAGATAGATAGATAGAGAGAGAGAGAGAGAGAGAGAGAGAGAGAGAGGCATGTTCTCTGTACAAGTCAAACCACCACCACCATCTTGACTTCTATCTCTCCTAAAATTCCAATGGAGATAGTCCAGTATTCTGAGATCAAGAGCCCTGGGCACAATAGAACTCCCTAGACCACCAACTCTGCCTCCAGCTCAGCACCCATAGTCATAATTCAAGGAATTACCACTTGGGGAGGTGCAATCTGGCAACTGCTTCTGTAAGAACTCTGGCTCTCAGCTTTTCAGGATCCAAACTACTCAGAATCTAGAAAAGAGAGTCCTAGCCATCCAATTCCTTGATACCACTAAAATGGTTCAACATAAGAAGAGACTATGGTTTCACCAATGGAAATGACATTAAAGTAAAGATGTTTTACTATCTACTTTTCTTTTCTAACTGACTTACTGCTGAAACCTCCTTTATCTATTGTCTCCTCCTGTTAGAAGATGAACTCTTCATGGTCAGAGATTATTTTACTCTTCTATATATATCCCCAATGTTTTGCACATAGTAAATTCATAAACACTAGGGACAGCTAAGTGGCTCAGTGGATTGAGTGCTGGTCCTGGAGTCAGAAAGACTTGAGTTCAGATCTGGCCTCAGACACTTACTTGCTGTGTGACCCTGGGCAAGTTATTTAACCCTGTTTGCCTCAGTTCTCTCATCTGTAAAATCAGCCGGAGAACAAAGTGGCAAACCACTCCAGTATCTTTGCCAAGAAAGCCCAAAACGGGGACAGAAAGAATTGGACACAACTGAAATGACTGAACAATAGCAATAAACTCTTAATACATGTTTTTTTCATTTATTCATGTTGTTACTCAACCCCACCCCCACCCCCCACTCCTCTCGAATTATGCTGTTTGAAGGCAGGAACTGTTGTTTTTCTTTATATCCCTAGTGCCTACACAGTGGTTGTCACATAGAAAGTACTTAATAAATTCTTGCTAAATGTATGAAATGTAAGGATGCAGTTTCTGGGAAGTGATACCTATCTTCTACTCCCTTGGGGATTAGTATGGGAAAGTCGTTCAGGAGCAGAATGCTGGGGACCCTTTCTCTTAAGGTCTCACACCTCTGGCTTCTCCTTAGACTATTTTCAGGCTTAGTCATAAGACTAATGTAGGATGTGAGACCTTGAGAAAGGTGTCCTTGATATAACCTGATAGGACAGGCAAAATTATCCTAGTTAACTACTCCTTTAATCCGAGCCCAAACCAGGCTTGGAGGACTGATAATGATTTAATCATGATAATTGAGATGTTTACACATGCAAACTGAAATTCTGCTTATATTTCATTCTGGCAGGGGGTGGCTTATCATTATTTATCCCACAGTCATGTTTGGAAATTGCTAGCCAATTAAAATGCACAAAGTTAGCAAAATCGGTGAGTCATTTTCCCAAATCCGCAATCTGAATGTGCTGCAAATGAGGTTGCTTTGAAAAGTTCAGTGAAGTATACAGATTCCAGTTACTGGTAATGACTTAAAAGAGGGCAATAAAAATGCCAGAGCGAAGAGTGGATTTTAGCCTCTGTTCTTGTTGTGGCTCACTGAAAACTCCAATTGAAATGACTGGCTGAGTTATGCCTTCCAAACTTTGTCTTTGTGCACAGGGACTCAGAGTGGCATGGAGAGAGCCTTGGGGCAGTCACTCTGCCTTTGTATCCCTCTCTATAATTGGCAGGGTAAATCCCTGGGGTTTCTTGACAATCTGTCTGTCTATAAAGACTGAAATTAGAGTCTCTCTAATATCAGCTAGTTTACAGTGTAATTGCATCCCATTTTAAAATATCTCCACTTGAGCAATGTTACCAAACCTTGCAACATAAAATTTACAATAATTGCAGGAGGAATTCAGCTGCTCTTCTATCCACATGGGTCCCTGGCTTTCTTGAAAAGAAATTAAAAAGAAAATCACCCCTGGGGATCTTAAAATAAATTACCAGAGAAAAAATGAAACAGAGCACATAGTGTGAGATATATCACACTATGGAAATGATGGTCTTTAAAGAAGGACACACACACACAAAACCCAAAAATAAAAAACAAACAAAAAAAAATGACACACACAGAATACTCAACTAAAGCACCAGAAGAAATGCTCTCCATTTTCATTGCTTGCCACTAAGCAAGATTTCTTGAATGATTTCTTCTTGTCTAGATGAAATTAGTTGAGTGCCTACACTGAGAACTTTTTTTTTTAAACTATCTCCCATTTAATGCATTGCATTGAGGCATCATCAAGCAATGGGTAGAAAACCCACTGTAGAGTCAGGAAGACCTGAGTTTATGCCCCAACTCTAACACATACTGTCTGTGTAACCTTGGGTAAGTCACAACCTCTCAGAGCCCCAGGCAATTCTCTAAGACTAAAGTTCAGAGAAATGCTTAGTTCTCTAATCCCACCCACTCATCTTCAAAATGAAAGAAAACTACATTCCCTCTCTAACCTAAACACAAATGGAAGTTATGCAAGACTAGCTCGATCCCTCTGTCTTCCAAGTTTGTTGTGAGTGTGTTGTTGTTGTTGTTGTTGTTCAGTCGTTTTGGTTGTGTCTGACTCTGTGTCCCCCTTTTGGGGCTTTCTTGGCACAGATACTAAAGTGGTTTGCCATTTTCTTCTCCAGCTCATTTTACAGATGAAGAAACTGTGGTGAACAGGGTTAAGGGACTTCCAGGGTCACACAGCTAGTAAGTGTCTGAGGCCAGATTTGAAATCAGGTCTTCCTGACTCCAGGCCCAGTGCTCTATCCACTTTGTCACCTAGCTGCTCTTGGTTATTGTGAGTACCCTAAAATAAAAAATTAAATCCCTTGTCCAGGAGAACCCAGATCCTTTATGACCCCCAAAAGAATAGAATAATCTACCCCAGGACATTAGTTAAATTAGGATTGACCCTTGAAGATTCTGGCCCATACTAAGTAATAGGTTTACTATCCCAACCTCTCTTTCATCCAATTAGGAAGCTGTCAGACTTCTACTGACCAGTCTGCTAGCTAATTTGCTGATTATCTCTGACTACTCTATTTTAAACCTCCTTTCCAACCAAATACATTCACTCATTGTTTCTTCAAAAAATCAAAGACATTCCCGCCTTTGCTCCTGTTTTCTCCCAGATTAGAATGCTCCTCCCCCTGTCTTCACTTGTCTGTGTCTTGTTGTTGTTGTTGTTGTTTGTCCTTTTTTCTCAAAGAGGAGCATGACATCAAGAAAGTGGTGCTGTGACTTGTATGTGAATGGGATTTAAGTGATGGAGGTCTGTGCAAAGTCACCAGCCTCACTTTCTCCTCCAGAGCCATCTGGGTCCAGTGGCAAGATATAGATCAGAACTGGAGATGGTCCTGGATGCAATAGGAGACCTTGGCCATTTTAAGCGAAGGTCTTTCGCAGGTCTAAGTTTGACTGAAGCAGTGCCCATTCAGTGATTAAGGCTAGGTAAGAAATAAGGCAAAGAATGGCCTCTTTTACCTAGTCTGTGTCTTACCTATTCTTCAAGAGCCTACTCCTCTAACCTTCTCCGTGAAGTTTTCCATGACCATCCCAACCTCTAGGGATCACTCCCTACCCACTCTGAAGCTCTGGACATAGTAAATACTATGCATGTCTCTTATTTAGCATGTGGAATATAATCCATTGCATTAATTTTTTTTCTATTTACATTGTATTTCCTCTCCCCCCATGACACTGTGTCCCTAGGACTGAGGGCAGTGTTGTACATATAGTAGGCATGCAATAAATATTAATGGTGACAGTGAAGATGATGCCATGTGAAAAAAAATCATAGACTGGAGTGGAAGTTTTAAAAAAAACCAGACCTATCTCTTAGTGTGAGGTTTGGGTTATTTTATTTTATCTGTTTTTTTTTAACATTTTTTTTTTAAATTTGAGTTCCAAATTCTTTCCACCCTGTTTATTGAATGGGTAGGCAATATGATATCATGTGATACATGTGAAGTCATGCAAAACATATTTCCATATTAGCCATGTTACCAAAAAAAAAAAAAAAGAAAAAAGTGAAAAGGCATGATTCAATTTGTACTCAGAGTTTGTTCATCAGTTCTTTCTCAAAAGGTGGATAGCATTTACTTGCTCAATTAGGAAGTAAATGAAGTTTGTTTTTTGGAAATGTTCCTACCAAGTTTCAGCATATCCTTTTCCTCTTCAGCACCCCTTCAATGGGATAGGTCTGACTGTGCCAACTGTTGTGATTCTGGACCTTTTCTAGCGTAGTCTCCTCCATCATATCTTACCTATCCTATGCTTCAGTTGATTGCAGATTTATCTGACAGATGCAGAGACTGGACCTGTCATCTAATTGGTGTAAGGAATTCTTAATGAAGAAGCTCCCTTTGCCATTGCAGGTCCATACTCTCTATAGCCTTACAGCCTTAGAAAGTTATTTAGGGCATTGAGAGTTAAGTGACTTATCCAGGATCATGGTGTATGTCAGAAGCGGAGCCTGAACCTGAGGTCATCCTGACTTCAAGGCTGGTTTTCCATCTACTACACCATCCAGCTTCAATCTGGGTAGTTCATCTGACAAACTAAATGAATATGAGTAAAAGTTAATGTGTTTGTTGCTCTCAAATTATACTACCATCGACTCTTGTCTGCCCATTTGGCTGGTCTATGGACAAGAATCAGTCTCATTGGGTCCCTAATCCCAAGGGCTAAAGTGGTACATACCTCTGAGACTTCTACTTAAATCAGAAGAAAGAAAGATTTCCTTCTGCTGAGACTGAGGAACATTTACTCCAGTGTACCAGGGTAAGAAAAAAAATTCTTGTTTTTTTTTCTCCTAACAAAAGACCTATAATATCTATATAAAGCTCATTATACTTTTCCTCAGAATTGGATAGAATCCCTCTCATTCTGATAAATACCTGTTTTTTTTTTTTTTATGCAGCATCCTCATTCTTACTCATCTATTAAACAATTTCATTTAATAGAGTCATATTATAGTCATTTTTGGGATTGCTTTGCTCTCATTTCTTTCTTAAAAAAAAAAAAACAAAACACCATCAACTTAGTTCTACAGCTTCTCTTCTAATAATCAACTTCAGTGATTGGAGACGGAAATAGGGCAGTGAGAGTTTATAGGTGTGCCAATATACCCCTCATAAATGGTGCTATGATCAAGATTTAATCACAAACCATCTTTAATGAGTGGTTTAAAGAGCCTATTCATGAATTTGAATCCTTCTTCAGCAGACTCTTATCCCAAATGCTGCACAGGACTTTAAAGAGACTATATTTATGGCTCATTAATAAAGATTGGTTTCCAAAAGGCATGTATTTTACATAATCGTGAAGACAAAGGGTTTTTTTTTTTTTTGGTAACAGGCTGGTGACAAAATGATTGATGCAACTTCTTCACAATGATCCTGTTCCTAACAAAACTGAGATTTTATATTTGATTAATTATTGCCAGTGAGCCTAACCTTCAAATACTTACTTTTTTTTTGGATTACTGATAAATGTTGTTAGTTACCTTGTCTTCTGCTTGCAGAACAATCTGGTGTGATCCCCTGTCTTTTCTCTCTGGTTTTGATTGACATTACTGAAATTCATATTGGGAGACTGTAGAAGAAATTGTCTGACACATCACCTGAGGGGATAATGTGCAGAAAGAGTGAGAAAGAATGAAACATTTTCCTTTTGACAATTACAGGGAATATGAGGGAAACAAGATACTGTTTCTTCCTAATATTTCAGAGTAGTAAGAGAGAAGCTTGTTAGTTGGCACATGTTTTTGAAAGTTTGTACTATAGCTCCAACTTGCCATTTTTTGATAAATGGATTGAAGAATATACTATGCCTCTGTGTACCAATCTGCAAAGTGGTCTTATTATAAACCTCTATCAGTACATGCATAGTTATGGAATCCTCTGGCAAGAATTAAAGCCCTTCATAATCTGGCCCCAATCTATTTTTGTAGGCTGATTACACATGATTCATTTGCTGATTCTATCTTTTGGCCAAAAGTGTCTACTTTCTGTTTGCTAACGTGGCATTCCATATCCTCTCTCCATTCATTTTCACAGTCTGTCTGCCATGCCAGGAAGGCTCTCCCACTCCTCAGAATGTCTGGTCCCTTCAAAGCTCAACTCAGAAGCTGTTTCCTAAAAAAAGGCTCTTTGTGATTCCTTTAGATGTTATTGTTTACCTTGGCGAAATAATTACTTTGTAAATACTTTATATGATGTTTGTACACAATGTTTCCTCAAAAAGCACGTGAGATCCTTGAGACTATTTGATCTACTATCCCTTCAAATTATCTTCCAATATTTCTCTATCATTCACAACAAAATTCCTAGAAAAAGCTGGAGGTACTCAGCTGCCTCCACTTTCTTAACTTCGACTCACTTCTCATTCCCCTTGCAATCTGGCTTTTAGCTTCATTTTTCAATTAAAACTGCCCTCTCCAAGATTTCCAGTGATCTCTTAATTTTTAAATCCAATGGCCTATCTCCATTCCCCATCCTTATTAATTTCTTTCTGACTGTGTTATAGTGTCATCCTAGACCCTGCCTCTTCCTTGGGTTTTTGTAATACTTCTCTCTTCTGCTTCTAGGTAGCACAGTGAATAGAGAACTGGGCCTGCAGTCAGGAAAACCTGGATTCAAATCTAGTCTCAGACGCTTACTAGCTGTGTGATGCAGGGCAAATCACTTTGCCTCAGTTTATTCATCTGTAAAATGGTGATAATAACATTTACTTCCCAGGGTTGTTGTGAAACTCACATGAGATAATAATTATAAAGCTCTCAGCACAGTGCCTGGCACATAGTAAGCACTACATAAGTATTTGATGATAATGATGCTGATCTTCCTACATAACAGGCTACTCCTTCCTAGTGTACTTTTCTTGATCATCATTGGCCTCCTAGTCCTTGCACATGGCTATATCCCTGAGCCTGTTCCTGATGCCACTTCTCTTACTTCTCTATGCTCTCTCTCTTAGTAATCTTATCAGCGCCTTTGAATTCAAACATCGTCTCTGTGCATGTGACCCCCAAATCTACATATCCAGGTCTAGCTTCTATTCAGAACTAGTCTGACATCACCAACTACCATCTGGATATCTGCACCTAATTGTCCTCAAGGTACCTAAAACTCAACATGTCTGAATTATGTCCCTCCTTCTTAATTTGGCTATTTCTTTTGATGGCACTATCCTTCTCCCAGTTCCCAGGGTTTGAAATTTTGGGGTCATCTTCAACACTTCCCTCTCCTTCAATCCTTTATTCAGTTCCCAAGTCTTGTCACTCTGCCTTTACAAATAGTTTTTAGATATATCCTTTTCTATCCACTCATATTGCAATCACCCTGGTTCAGACCTTCGTCGCCTCTTGTCTAACCTATTGCAATAACCTTTGAAATGGTCTCCCTCCACCTTCTCCAATCCATCCTTCATCCAGCTGCCAAATTTAAATTCTTTAAGGTTGGGTCTGAGGTGGCTATGTGACACAATGGGTAGAGTTTTAGATTCGGGAGTAAAGAACACCCAAATTCAAATCCTGCCTCAGACACTAGCTCTGTGACCTTGCACAAATCACAAACCTCTATGAGCCTGTAATATGAGGGAAAGGGAGGACTTCACAGCCTCCAAGATCTCTTCTAGCTATAAGTCTCTGATCCTTTGATCCTATGGCCATCTTATTTCCCTGCTCTAGAAGTTCCAGTTGCTTGACATGAGGATAAAATCAAATCCTTCTCTACTTAAAATCCATCCTAATTACCCAAAGAGTTATAAAACTGTGTATATCCTTTGACCCATCAATATCACTATTAAGTTTGTTTCCCAAGGTGATTAGGGAAAAAGGAAAAGAACCTATATGTTCTAAATATTTATGGCAGCTCTCTTTGTGGTGGCAAAGAAGTGGAATTGCAAGGATGCCTGTCAATTGGAGAATGGCTGATGAAGCTGTGGTATATGATTGTGATGGAATACTACTGGGCTATAAGAAATGATGAGCTGGTTGGTTTTAGGGAAAAAAAACATGGAAAGACATTTGAAATAATGAAAAGTTAAATGAGCAGAACCAAGAGAATGTTCTCCATAGTAACAGAAATATTGCCATAAGAAGAACTTTGAATGACTAATTCATTTTGAGTATCATAAATACTCAAATCAAAGGACCTATGAAGGAAGATACTATCCACCTGCAGAGAAAGAACTGATAAATAGAAGTGTGTACAGTATGGTTGTATACACACGCACACACATACACAAACACATATTTGTGTCTAATGGTAGCTTCCTCTAGGGTGGGGTGGGGAGGGGGGAGAAAAAAAATAAAAATTACACAGCAGAGAACAAAAGAAAATAGAAAGAAGCAGAAAAGTAAGGTCACTTTGAAAATGAGTAGTATTTATTACATTACTTGTTTTTTTAAACTAAACTGTGAAATGGAAATTCATAGTTTTATATTGAATCTTCTTGTGCTCTGTACATGGAAATGTTTGTGTGTGTGTGTGTATGTGTGTTCATGTCTTTTTGTACTTAAGTTCAAAATGAATAAAAAATGTAAAAAAAAATAACCTATCATAATTGAGCTTTAGACTACCTTTCTGGGCTAATTGTGTATTTGTTGTTATCCAGTCATTTCAGTCATGTCCAACTCTTTGTGACCTCATTTCAGGTTTTCTTGACAAAGATACTGGAGTGGTTCACCATTTCCTTTCCAGCTCATTTTACAGATGAGGAAACTGAGGCAAGCAGGGTCAAGTGACTTGCCCAGGGTCACACAGCGAGTAAGTGTCTGAGGCCAGATTTGAATTCAGAAAGATGAGTTTTCTTGACTTCAGGACCAGTGCTTTATCCATCGTGCCATCTAGCTGTTTCTAATTGTGTATTACTATCCTTCATATACTTTATATTCAAGCCAAACTGGCTTACTTGTTGCTAGCTCTACACAACATTCTGTTTCTCACCGCTGCATCTTACACAGGCTGTTCCCTAGGTCTGAAATGTCCTTCTTCCTCACTTCTTTTTCGTTACAAGAATAATAGCCAATATTTATGTAATGCTTTAATGGTTGCAGAGAACTTCACAGATAAAACCTCACTAGACTGAGATATTATCATAACAATCACGTGAGGTGGGTGCTATTGTTACCCTCTCTTTATACATGAGGAAATTGTCTCAGAGAGGATAAGTGACTTGCTATAGCTAATTGGTGCCTGAAGTAGGATTCAGATTTAGGTCTTCCTGACTCTAAGCACAGCACTCTATCTGCTGAAGCCCTTAGCTAATTGGTAGGATCTTTAGCATGCTTCAGAGTACCACTTCAGTGTACCTCTTCCTGGAAATTTAGCTTGATGCCCCCAGATGCTAATATTATACCTCACTTCCTTCCATGCACTGGTTTACTTGCATTCCTTGCACACAAATGCTGTTTCCCTTTGTAACTCTCCCATGACTGTCTCCTGTGCCTGAATCCTCTTTCCCTTCACCTCAACCTCCATGGTTTCCTTCAGGACTCAGTTCATGTTTCACTTTGCTGCTAATGCCTTCTTCTTTCAGATTACCTTGATGTATACCCCTTATATATCTTGCATCTGTCTAGATATCTACATGTAATCTTTCCCATTAGAATGTAGGCTTCTTGAAAACAGGGACCATGTTGAGTTTTTCATTTGTTTTGTTTTGACTTTGACTTGTATCCCCCAGCCAATAGCCTTGTGCCTGAAACATAGTGAGAGATTAATAAATGCTTGTTGACTGACTGATGCATTCTCCTCCTCCCACCTCTCACTGTGAAATTATTTTATTTCTACTCTGTAGATATTTTGTTTTTAATTTTCTGCATATGTTGAAAATGTAAGTTTCTCCAGCTATGGTTCTGAGTAATAATAGCTAGCATTTAACATAGCTCTTTAAGGTTAGCAAAGTGCTTTACAACTCTTATCTCATTTTACCTTCACAACAACCCTGGAAGGTTGATGTATTATCTCTATTTTGCAGTTGAGGAAACTGAAGCAGAGGTCAAGTAACTTGCTCAGGGTAATACACAAATATATGATGAAGGATTTGAACTCTGGCCTTCTTAGCTCTAAGGCCAGCTCTCTGTCCACTGTACCACCTTGATGCTCAGGGAATAATAATTAAATATCATCTCATTCCTGACAAGGAGCCCTTTACTTCCCTGTGAATGCTACTTGATGAGTTTTTGTATTTACATGCTGAAATTCAGCTACAGTTTACTGTGCAATCAGCCCTGGGCAGGCCTTGGGAACTGCAGATGGAAAGACTGAGAAAGTCACTTTTTTTGCCCCACAGGAAAGTGATGAAGGCGGCTATTGATGCTTGGTAGAAGGATACTAAACCCAAACTGATTAGGAAGTAATTAAAGGCAGGAAAAACAATCTGGCTGATGCAAATTACAGGAATCAGAAGAGCTTTTCATCTTCAGGGACCTAATTTGAATGCTCTGAGAACACACCAGGCCCTTTTGAGTACACACATACATACACACACTCACATACGCCCACACCCCAGCCCATTTGGGGCATCAGATTGGTTGGTTGCTCAGGCATAAGCTTCTGAATGTCTGAAAACACCTTCATTCCCTTATACTGCCTCTCCTTTGCTCTGGGTAAATGAGTGCCCCACCGGATGTGCTCATAGAGCCCTAACAATGAAAGGAATTCTAGGAGGTGATGCAAAAATGCCTGAAATTTCCTACTTACACTTCCTCTAAGCCCAAAGGTCAATCCTCTCATCACTGACGTCGGAAAGGAAAGTTAAAATTGTGAGTCTGACGTCTGCTAACAAAAGAATGTGTCTATTCTGTATACATGGACCAAATAATAATAGTAATACAGCAAAAGGCAGGGCCACTTTTTTTTTTTTTTTTTTTTTTACTTTAGACTTCCATCACATTCCTTTTCCAGGGGATACAAACCCTACTGAGAGTCAGACAGAAGGTAAGAGCTCTACAGCACAGTTTGTCCTAGGCTCTTACTGAATTCAGGTCATTCTACTTGCATGAGAGAAAATAGCACCCCTGAAACCTCTGGGGAACAATTAAGCTGCCTCTTGGACCTTCACTCCCTCTGTGACTGCCTTGATGGTTTCTTTTCTTCTCCTGACATCCATGGACCCTCTGCTTCAGCTTCAGAGCTTTTTAGGGAAGGTGGACCTAAATGTGCCTATTCCTTTAAAACTGAAAATCCCCCAAACCCTAGGATGTCTTAACTGCTCAGTGCATATCTACACATTGGCAGTCTTCTGATCCTCCTCAAAAGGCCAGGCTGGATCCAGAACCAGGCTAGGGGTACATAGGACAGAATATCCTCAGTTCGGGATGGATCTCTAGAGGAGCTGCTATGTACATAACACACAATTACACAGCCTAGCAAAAACACAGAAGTGATTCAGGCTGGTCATTGTAGGTTTTTGGGTGCACTGCTAACACATTGCCCTATTAGAAATTCCCTAAGTGGGCCTGACTGCCCCAGGTAGGAGTAGATCCCAGGAGCCCAGTAACCTCTGATCCTCACACTAGAACTGACTCATCCAGAGATTTTTGAGCCCTGACAACCTTTTCACCTCTTTGTTTCTCCTTCCCTCTACTGTCCCTGACGATTGTATACATTTCACAATGAGTTTCAAAGCAACCCATGTAGAAATCTGGAAAGTCCAGCTTCTTGAAGTTAAAGTTTAGCATTGCCCTTAATTTGTGGTTGTGGCCACACTGACCATGTCATCATCATCATTCTATACATATGTAAGTACTTATACTTTAAGTCTAGTTGCTAGGAAATAACATGCAACTTAGGATCTTAGATTTAGAGCTGGAAGGCCACACATTCCCAATCTCCTCATTTTACAGATGGGCAAATTGAGGCCTATAGAGGTCAAGTGGCTTGTCCAAGATCACACAAGTAATAAGTATGAGAGATGGGCTTTAAATCCAAGTACTCTGCCTTGATAGTCTGTGATCATCTCATTGTATCATACTGCCTTGTTCAGCAATATGGTGACCGTAATCTTCAAGCTATATCAGGAAAATGCTTTTGCAATGTGATGTCCATTGAATTTCCATCCATCTCACTCCCCCTGTTGAATTCTTCTTGAATTCTAAAGTCAAACTCAGTCCTTTGTTAAGCCTCTTCTAGTCCTTAAGTCAGTAAAGAACTTCCCTCTTGCCCTCATGGTTATTGTTCAGTCATTTTTTTTACTTTTTGGTTGTTTCCAACTCTGCATGACCCCATTGGGGGTTTTCTTGGCAGAGATACTGAAGTGGTTTGCCATTTTCTTCTCCAGCTCATTTTACAGATGAGGAAAGTGAGGCAAGCAGGGTTAAGTGACTTGCCCAAGATCATACTGCTAGTAAGTGTCTGAGGCCAGATTTGAACTTAGGAAGATGAATCTTCCTGACTCTAGGCCCAGCCCTATATCCACCATGCTACCTAGCTGCCCTAGTACTTCCCTTTCACCTCTCTTATGGCCATATAGTTTATTGTTATGTATCACATTTGTTTGTTTATGTGTCCTATGCCCTTAGTAGATTGAAAGCTCTGTAAGATTAGAAACAGTGTCTTATCTAAAGTTTGTGCCTCCCTCGGTATGTACCACATAGCTCTTTACCCAGTAGGGTACTTAATGTTGGTTGAATCGAATTTATTAATCCTATAATGATAGTAACTAGACATGATAAGAGACAGTTTCTCTATATCTAACTACAACTACAACTAGTTCCTATTTGAACTGCAGCTTCAAAAAAAAAAAAAGAAAGAAAGAGAGAAAAGAAAAGAAAAAAGGAGAGGGATTTTGGCCTTAACCTTTCATTTTTCCCACTTTCTTGAGTTTAAAATTTTCTATTGACTATAAACCATATACAATACAAGTGTTTTATTCTCAGATATCATGGGATGGTGGTAAGTATTGTAGTCAACATTTCTTGAGTGCCCATAATGGACCAATTCAAGTAGTTTACTTGAAGAAAATAGATTTTTCTTAATAGTTCAATTTCTGGGCAGGTTATGAGTTGTCCAGATGATGGTGCTAGAACAGTACTCGTGGTCCTCTGTTGAACATTGGGACTCACTGTGGGTCTTTCATAAGCCTTAGGTAGAAATAGGATTTAAAACCTTTTAAAGCACCTTTTTCAGACTAATCATCATGATTATCATCAGCAGCATCATATATTTATTGGGTAGTCACAGGGAGTGTAGAACAGTACAGACAAAGCACAGAATCTCTATGAGCCATAAGATGCCCTTCTGCATAGTAAAATACTTTAGCAGATCTCATTTATTCTGTTAATGCATCTCCTTTGGCCAGTCTCAACCAGTAGAAGGGACCTGGCCAAAAAAAAAAAAGAAGTTGTTTTTAAAGAGGTGTAGTCCCTTAGTAAATACTAACATCATCCATATGCAAATGCTTTTTATGGAGAATTAATCTGCCTGCTTTTATACTTCCTTTGGCAAAAAAAGCATTTTATAATAGAAAGGTTAGCTTGCGTGATGCCGCTGAAATAAATCTTTCACAAAATGTATGCATGAAATTTTGAAGGCAACATTTTGAATTTCATAATATTGAGAGGAGTTGTGCAGGCTGCCTATCATGTTGTACAAAAGTAAATCAAGAGTGAGGTTCTACTCTGAATGTAGCTACAATTTTACTTTTGTTTAGGAAGAAAAATATACTGGCTTTGAAAATGTTAAAATGGAGGGAGGAAGAGACAGGAAGAATTGATATGTAGTGGTAGAAATCAAAGTCTCTTTTGTGAGTTATTTTAGTTTTGTAGAATATCCAGTCACTTCCTCCCTCTCCTCCCAACCTATATATTAACTATTAAAGAAGAGGTAGTGGAAAGCAAAAAGCAGGGGATGTTGATCTCTCAGAAGCCCTCTAGCCTGTGTGTTACTGCTTCCTTGTCTGTGCCAAATGACAACCAGCTCTGGTGCACAAAGTAAATGTCTTCTTCAGCAGCCACAAAAAGCAGGTCCCCCCCAAAGTCACTAAAAGTGATTGTGTTTTTGTGCAAAGGCTGTGAGAAAGGAAAGGCTAGTTTCCTCCTACCCCCTTTACTTCCCTCCCTCTCAAATGGTGGCTGATAGAACTCAGCCATTAGGAATCAGCAGCTTTCTCCTTTTTGCATTCTTCCAGCATTCTTTCCCACTAGTCTCCTCTCCACCATTTGTTCAGAGAGCTGGCTGGCTGCATGCCCCAAAACCAAACCAGAGCTCTGCATCACACAGAGGCATCTAGCACTTATATCTTCATGTAAAATTTGCAAAAATACTTCACATTTATATTTTATTCTATCCTCATAGCATACAAATTGAGCAAAGTTGATAATCTTGACTTAGTTCACAGCATTCAATAAACAATTCAATCAGTAAATATTTAGTAAGCACCTATTAATGCAATGTATGAAAGGCAGGATCCTATCCTGGACTTAGAATCAGGAAGCATCGAGATCAAATGCTGCCTAAAATGCTGGCTATGTGACTCTGGGCAAGTCATTTAACTTTTTTGAGTCTTGGGCAACTCTCTAAGACCCTTCAGACCACCAAGTTCTGATCCCCATACTGAAATATGTACAGAGATATTATTGAGTCCCTGAAACCAAAACCTTTCCAGGTTTATGATTCTCCTTCCCCCCATAACCCCTTGGCAAAGAGAATCATTTTAGGACAATTTCAAAGCAAGCCATCTAGTTTTGAATTCCCCAGCCTTTTAGGTAAACCTTGATTTTTTTTTTAACTAAATCTGCTGTTGTGGCCACACTCAAGTTTAACCCATGATTTAACACAGTTGCTCAACATCTCAAGCCCTCCTCCTTGTTGGCTTCTTCCCTGGTTGCCTCAATTGTTAATGCTCTCTCCTCCTCAACTTACCTCGTATTTACTTATCTCTGGGTGTAATATTCTACCATTGAATATAAAGTCTTTGTGGGCAAGGACTGTGTTTTTAAGCTTTGTATCTCTAGCCCCCACTACATGACCTTGCACATAGTAAATGCTTGACAAATATTTCTTGAATTGAATGTATTTGAAAGGTAATGTGGCACCACAGAAGTATTGGGGTTGGTGGAGTAATAGGATAGATCTGTGCATTAGGAATATTACTTTGGCAGCTGTGGCGAGAGTGAATTGGAGAAGAAAGATACTGGAGGAAGTTAGATATATTCTGTTTGACAATAGATTTGTTCCTTTTGCTCCCAGAGGGCAGAATTAGGAGCAGTAGATGGAATCTGCAGAGAAGCAGATTTCAACTCAATTTTAGGAAACACTACCTTACAATTAGAGCTATTCACTAAGGAAATGGGATGTTTCACTGGAAGTCTTCCAGAGCAGCTTAGTGGATGGAGCACTGAACTGAAGTCAGGAAGACTTGAATTCAAAACCTACCTCAGCCACTTACCCTAGCTACATGACTGTGGGAAAGACACTTAACCTCTCTGGGCCCACAGTTCTTGTTTGTGACATTATACAATTGCACTAGATGTCACTAAAGCCCCTTCTAAGCCTAAATCTATGATCCTACAACACTATTAATACCACTTTGTCGAACATCAATCAATAAACATTTATTAAGCACCTACTATATACCAGGCACTATGCTAAGCACTGGGGATAAAAAAGGGCAAAAAACAGCCTTTGCCCTCAAGGGACTTACAATCTAATGAAGCATGTTGTTAAAGAGATTTCTGTTCAGGTGTGTGTTAGACTAGATGACTCCTAAGGTCCCTTCCAACTCTGCCATTATGTGATTGCATGAAATCGCTTAGATCAGTGAGAGGTAATGAAATGGTAGCAGTATGAGTGGAAAAGAAGGGACAGATGGGAGAGGGAGTATGGAGGTAGGAGTGACAGAATTAGGCAAAAAAGAAGTGAGGTGACTCATTTGCTTCCCAGAGATTTGCCCAGGATCATAACTGTGCCAAGTAAAGAACCAGAGGTAGATTTTAAAGTTTTCAAAATCCCCCTTCTTACTAGAATAGAGAAATGATTGTCCACAGTTGGTTATTTTGAGAAGATTTACATAGCATTTTCTCATTATGCCTTGTATCTCCCAAAGTATTCTGCTCTGATCAGACCTTGTTGTCGGTATTGTGTTCAGTTTTGGGGCTACATTTTATGAGGAATATTGGTAAGCTAGAATTCATCCAAAGGACAGTGGATGCTCTATGCAACTGCATAATGGCAGAGTCAGAAGGTACCTTAGAAGCTATCTAGTCTAATCTACACCTGAACAGTAAGCAATCTCTTGAACAATATGTTCCATTACATTGTAAGCCCCTTGAGGGCAAAGACTGTCTTTTGCCTCTTTTTGTATTGCCGGTGCTTAGCACAGTGTCTGGCACATAGTAGGTGCTTAATAAATGTTTGATTGATTAAATGGATAATGAAGGCCCTGGAATCCATATCATCTGAAAAATAATTGACATTTGTCTCTAATTGACTCTTCCATTCTCCATGATGACTGTCCCACACTTTTTCTTCTTAAGTTTCCCCTTACACCAACATAACTCTCAGCAGATCCCCCCACATCCTACTTTCCTGGAAAGATCAAGAGTCATGAGCTTCCTTATTCTTCCTCCTCCATACATCATATCTTTTAAATGTTAAGAAATTAAAAGGAATATTTTCTATTTGAGGTTACAGTAGAATAGTCAACTCCTTGACTGTCAATGTTTCATTTTTTTTGTCTTTGCTTCTCCAGTGCCTAGCACATTGCCTAGAACATAGTAGCTGCTTAATAAGTATTTGTTGAATGTTGAATGATTGAATGAACTCTTTTTAAAATAGAAAATGATTTCTGGACAATATTTCCTGAGGAAAAAAAATCTAGGAGTTTTAGTAGATTGCAAATGCAATATGAGTCAATGGTGTAATATGGTCACAGTACCCAAGAAGCTAATATTGTCCTAAGGATAATTTAGAGAGGTATGGCATACAGAGAAAAAGAGGTGATATGTCTGTTGTTCTCTGCCCCTCATTAGCCAACATCTAGAGTATCAGTGTTCAATATTGCTGACAATTTTTAGGGAGGACAAAAGTAATATCAAGTTCAGGGACCAGCAAGCAGGCCAGTTAAGCCAGAATATAGAGTGTATTAAGGGAAGGACAGGAGGTGGTATGAGTGAGGTTAGTCATATACTGTTATTACTTCCCAACAGATCCTGGTAAAGACAACTCAGCACCTTGATGCCAAGAGCCCCAAGAATAGCAGTGGGTTCACAGGCCACCAGCTCTGCTTCCAGGGAAGTTCCCATAGCTATTCTCCAAGGAATCAACCCTTGTGGATATGGTACCTGGCAACTGCTTTTGCAAATGCTTCAACCCTCAGTCTGAATATACAGAAAAGAAAATTCTTACCACCAGAGTCCATGGCATTGCCAAATGGCTTAACATTAAAAATGATTCTGGTTTTGTCAGTGGAAATTCTATTGGAGAAGATACATTACCATGTGCTTTGTTATTATCTGATTTATAGCTGATACAGCATATATATGATGTCTCTCCCATTAGAATATGTGCTTCTAGACTAGAGCAGGGATGGTCATAATTTTCTATTTGTATCTCCAAAAACTTACAGTGCTTTGCATATAGTAAGCACTTAATAAATGCTTTTCATTCTTTCATCCATTCAGCTATCCAATGGTAAAGGTGGATTGGAGTCATATTGGGAAGGATTTAAAATGTTAAATAGAGGGAGTGGTCCTTTATTCTAGAGAAAATAAGAAGCTCTCAGAGATTTTTTATTGTTTTGGCAGAAGGGAGTCAGTGAAAGCAGGGAGACCAATTATTTGGAGCATTGAAATGATGAAAGAGTTGATATAGACCTGATATGGGGTGGTAAAAAGAAGAGAGAAGATGTAGGAGGATAGTAGAGGTACAATTGAAAAGATGGCAACTGGCTGGATATGGAGAATGAGGGAAAATGAAGAACTGAAAGAGGAGTGTCTACAATTTTGTGTCCATGGATAAAAGGATGGCAAAAGGAAGAGATGTGGTGCCCTCGAGGGGCAATGGTGTAATTACCCAAAATAGCAAAGTTTGGAGGAAGATTAGGATTAGGTAATGAGTTCTCTTTTGCACAAGCTGAGTTTGAGATGCCAATGGGACATCCAGGCAATGCTGAGAAATCAGTTGATAATGCAAGTTTGAAGTTCAGAAGATGGATTAAAACCATATATGTAGATTTGGGAGTTACTATCACACAGTAGAAGTGATCATTGAACACATAGAAGTTGATAACATCATAAAACTGTCTTACAGTGCAGTTGAGTAAGATAAAGGAAGTAAAAGTACTTTGTATACTGTAAAGAATGATACAAATATACTATCATCTAATTATTAAAAGATGCCCAAATTTTGCAATAGTTTCCATTGTTCTATAGCACTCGAATAAGAAGTCTTTTTTTCTTTCCTGATCTAAATTTCCTTCCTTGGAATTTAAATCCATTACTCCTTTCCTCTCCTTAGGGGAGGTAAGAACAGATGGTCACCAACCTCCAAATATCTATCCTTCACATACTTGAGACAATTGTTAAATTATCCATAATCCATCTTTTTCCAAGCGTGACTAGTAATAGCTTCCTATCAGTTTTAATCTCAGATCTTCTTTCCCAAATTTCTAATTGTTTTTCTTCCCTGCTGGTTTCAGCTTTTCTTTCTCTTATCACATGCTGAGCTCCCAATAGGACTCGGCCCTCTAATAAAGACCTAACTTACCTACAGGATAAAAGCAAGATGAATTCTTGGTTTGCATGCCTGATAATATACCTGCAACACTATATTACTTGTGTAAGAATAGCAGCAGTACATTCCTCCACTGTTGTCTTTCTTCATCTGTAAAATGAGGGAGATAATAGCACCTACCTCATAGGGTTGTTGTGAGGATCAGAGGAGAAAATACTCAGTACATACAAAGTTTTGCAAATTTTAAATGCTATATAGATCCTATCATGATTATGATCATATCTTTTAAAAGATAATATCTTTTTATCTGTACTTGTGTCTAGCCAATATTCCTCGTCCTTATATTGGAAAACTGGTTTGCTTCCGCTACTTTGGGGCGATTTTTTTTCATTTATCCCTTTTGGAGTCTATCCTTTTCCTTTCTGGTCATTTCCCCTTTGTCTTGAGATGTTATTTGGCAGTAATTATTTCTTTGTCTTGAGTTGCATCCAGGAATAGTTCAGTTTTTCTGTGTGTGAAATTTCAAAGATCATACGACTGTTTGCCCTTTGGAAAGAGTCATGAACTTCACTTCTTATTAGACCTCACCAGTTGACAGAAAACAGCAGGGACTGAATGTTTGGGGAAAGTATACTTGAGCTACACTCAATATGTTCTGTGTTTTGATTTTCACCCAATAAAGAAGTCAGATTTTGTGATTTTTCACTAACCATCTGTGGGATTTTCTGTGTGTGTGTGTGTGTGTGTGTGTGTGTGTGTGTTTGTGTGTTAACTTGCTTTTTAGCAAGTCAGAAACCCTGTCTGTCCTTTCTGAGGAATGATGGAGAGATAATCTTAGTGATCTGAGAAAGTTAATATCATTTGCAAATATTTTCTTTCCTCTAGAAACAGGAAATATATGCAGTTATGTACCTCTCAATCCCTTCTTTGCTTCTGTTTTTGTGTATGATTGAAATTGTACATATAGAAAGAGCTGTAACTAACATTTTAGGAATACCTCAGAAGCTAGGTGGCACAGTAGATAGAGTGCTTATATCTGTAGTCAAGAAGACTGAATTTAAATCCAGCCTCAAATGCTTTGCTGTGTGACCTTGGACAAATCATTTAACTTCTCTTTGCCTCAGTTTCCTCAACAATAAAATGATGATAGTAAGAGCACCCACCTTCAAGGGTTGTTGTGAGGATTACATGAAATAGTATTTTAAAGCACTTAGCTCAGTGCCAGTCACCTAGTAGGTGCTTTATAAATTCATCATTATCATCATCTTTTCAATATCCTTATTGTGGTCATATGTGCCTTTATCTGACCATAATAATCCAGGAATGGTCCAATCAGGGCAGATTACAAAGAAACTATCACGTATCTATTCCTGGAAGTTGTATGTCTTTCTTAATACAGCCCAAGATCACATTAACTTTCTTGGCTGCCATCTCACACTATTGATTCATATTGATCTTACAGTCCACTAAAATCCCCAGATCTTTTTAAGGCAAACTATTGTCTACTCATACCTCACCTGTCTTGTACTTATAAAGTTTATTCACAAGACTGAAAACATACTTTCCAACTCCTAGACATTTAAGATCACTGAATTGGATTATGAACAATAGGGAACATTCTACTTGGCCATATTTTACTAAAAGATTAAATCACACAATTTGAGTTGAAAGGAATCTTAGCTGACATCTAATTGCACCCTATCTGATCAGGGATCCTCTCTACAGCATCTTTAACAAGTGGTGATTCAACCTCCACTTAAAAACCTACAATAATGGTGAACTCACTAAAGTAGAAGTAGCTCATTACACCGCTGGACAATTCTAATTGCCAGGAACTTTTCCATTATGTTTACCTATGTCTACTTTTCTGCAACTTCTACGCACCATTCCTAATTCTGTTCTCCAGGACAAAAATAAATAAAAGAATGAATCTGATTTTTCTTTGTAATGCCCTTCAAATACCAAAATGCAATGATCATCTCCCCTCCCCTCTAATTCTTCTCTCATCCAGTTTAAATAAATATAAATAACCCAGTTTCTTCAATTGTTCCTCATATGGCATATCTTCCAGTCTTCTCAACTATCCTGTTTACTCTCCTTTGTGTACTCTCAACCTTATCAACGACCCTCCTCTAATATGTTGCCAAGATCTTGGCTTAATACTTTCTGTTGTGACCAGGACAGACTATGGAGGAATTATAACTTCATTCAGAACACTAATGCTAAGATTACAGAATTTTTCCAGATCTTGGATCAAGCATCATTTTTTTGTTCATGATGAAACATTTTATCTTTTTAAAATAGTATTTTACTTTTTTCCCAATTACATGTCAAGACAATTTTTAGCATCCATTTTTACAAGATTTTGAGTTCTCCCTCCCTTCCCCTCTTCCTAAAATGGTAGGCGATTTGACATAGGTTATTATACATGTGCTATCATTGAAAACATTTTTTCCATATTAGTCAGAGTTGTGAAAGAAGTAACAGATCAAAAGAAAAAAACACAAAAAAGAATAAAGTAAATGAAAAAAATTATGCTTTGATCTGCATTCAGAGTCCATCAGTTCTTTATCTGGATGTGGATAGCTTTTTCTTTCACTAGTCCTTTGTACTTGTCTTGGATCATTGTGTTGCCAAGAAGAGCTGAGTCATTAATAGTTGATCATCACACAGTGTTGCTGATACTGTGTATAATATTTTCCTGCTTCTACTCAATTTATTTTGTATCAGTTCAGACAAGTCTTTTCAGATTTTTTTTTGAAATCTGCCTGTTCATCATTTCTTTTTTTTTATTTTCTAGGCAATTGAGGTTAAGTGACTTGCCCAGGGTCACACAGCTAGTGAGTGTCAAGGGTTTGGTTTGAAGCCAGATTTGAACTCAGGTCCTCCTGACTTCAGGACCAGTGCTCTATCCACGGCACCACCTAGCTGTCCCTTGTTCATCATTTCTTATTGCACAATAGTATTCCACACATACCACAGCTTGTTTAGCCATTCCTCAATTGATGGGCATCCACTCAATTTCCCTTATTTTGCCACCACGGAAAAAGGGCTGCTATAAATACTTTTGCACATGTAGGTCTTTTCCCCTTTCTTATGATCTTTTTGGGATACAGACCTAGTGGTGGTATTCCTGATATGCACAGTTTGGTCGCCCTTTGGGCAAAGTTCCAAATTGCTCTCCAGAATGGTTGGATCAGTTCACAACTCCACCAACGGTGCATTAGTGTCCCAATTTTCCCACGTTTTCTCCAACATTTATCATTTTCCTTTTTTGTCATATTGGCTAATCTGATAGGTGAGATGGTATTTCAGAGTTGTTTTAATTTGCATTTCTCTAATCAAAGGTGATTTAGAGCACTTCTTCATATGCCTATAGATAGCTTTGACTTCTTCATCTGAAAACTGCCTGTCCCTATCCTTTGATCATTTCTCAATTGGGGAATGGCTTGTATTCTTACAAATTTGACTCAATTCTCTATATATTTGAGAAATGAGGCTTTTACCAGTGACATTGCTGTAAGGATTGTTTCCCAGCTTTCTGTTTTCCTTCTATTTTTTGTTGTAGTCCTAGCTCCTTGGCCTTCTGGAATATCATGTTCCATAACCTCAGATCCTTTAATGCTGCAGCTGTTTAAGTCCTGTGTAATCCTGATTCTGACTCCCTGATATTTGAATTTTTTATTTCTGGCAGCTTATAGTATTTTTTCCTTGACTGATAGTTCTGAAAATTGGCTATAATGTTCCTCGGTGTTTTTTTTTTCCTTGGGATCTCTTTCCTGAGGTGATCAGTGGATTCTTTCAATGCCTACTTTGCCCTCTGGTTCCAGGATGTCAGGGCAGTTTTCCTTGATAATTTCTTGAAAGATGCTGTCCAGGTCCTCCTTTTGATTATGGCTTTCAGGTAGTCCATTGATTCTGACATTATCTCTCCTGGATCTATTTTCTGGGTCAGTTGTTTTTCCAGTGAGGTATTTTACAGTTTATTCCCTTTTCTCATTCTTTTTATTTTGTTTGATTGATTCTTGATGTCTCAGAGAGTCATTAACTTCTATTTGCCTAGTTCTAAATTTTAGGCAGTTGTTTTCCTCAGTTAGTTTTTGTACTTCCTTTTCCACTTGGCCAATTGTACTTTTTAAGGAGTTGTTTTCTTCAATGGATTTTTGTACCTCCTTTTCCATTTGGCCAGTTCTACTTTTTAAACAGTTGTTTTATTTTTCCAAGTTATTGTCTCTTTTTTTCATAATTCTCTTGCATCACTCTCATTTCTTTTCCCAATTTTCCTTCTACCTTTCTTATATGATTTTTAAGCTCTTTTTTGAGCTCTTCCATGAGTTCTTTCTGAGCTTGAGACTACTTCCCATTTTTCTTTGGGGCTCTGCCCATAGGTGTTTTGACATTGTTGTCCTCTTCTGAGTTTGTGTCTTGACCTTCCCTGTCACCATAATAACTTTCTAAGGTCAGATTCTTTTTGTTGTTGTTGTTTTTTGGGTCATCTTTTTTGGCCTTTTTCCTTTCTTTTAAATATGAGCTCTGTTCCTATGGTGGAAGGGGTATTGTCTCAGGCTTCTTGTGCCAGGGGCTGCAGGCCCTGGCTGTTAACCTGGTGCTGCATTGATGTTGTCCTGAGGTCCACAGGCACCCTTGTTTCTGGTGCTGTAATGAGGGGGTGGGGTGGGTAGCTATCACTACTGCAGGCCATAGGGCCTGGCAGCTTACCACGTGCTGAGCTGGGGTCCTAGTGCTGATGTCTAGCATGTGCTGAAACCAGTGGGGTGTTTCTGCATTTCCCCAGACCTACACTGAAGCATGTGGTGGTCTGGCTCCGGGATTGCCTGTTTGTCTGGGGCTATGCTGAAGTAGTAGAAGTCTGGCTGCTGACCAGGGCCATACTGAAGCATTGTCAGTTCTCAGAGCTGGAGTCTGCCCATTCCCCTGGCTATGCTGTAGCATGTGGGGGGTCCTGGTGTTGGCATTTGCCTGCTTCACTGCACTGGGGCTCAGGTTCTCTGCTTCTGGCTTGCTGGGATACTTCCTGTCCTGGACTACCTTCTCCTTTTACCAGAATGAGACAGACCTTTCTTGCCAATCTTCCAAGTTTCTTGGGCTAAAAGATTTTTTTCACCCCATCTTTTTGCTGGTTCTGCTGTTCTAAGATTTGTTTTAGGGCACTATTTTATAGTTGTTTGGAGGTGAACATGGAAGAGTTACAGTAATGTACTGCTTATTCAGCCATCTTGGCTCCTGGAAGTCTCACAAGCGTTATTTTTAAAAGATACAGTTCTATTTTTCTTAGAAGTGCCAATATCTCATGGGGGGGAGAGAGGAAGGAGTGGGAAACACATTCATTAGTATCCAAAAAACTTAAGTGAACCACTATAATAACTAAGTTAAAAGTCTAATTTCTAAAATTTTCTAAACTCTAGAATGTCTAAGTTGGGAAGGGACTTTCAAGACAATTTCATCCACCCTCCTCATTTTTACCCATTGAAAAACAAAGGTCCTGTGAGATTAAATGGCTAGTAAGTCATAGAGCTGGGTTTCAAATACAGATCTTCTGACTCCAAGGCCAATACTGTTTCTCTTCAATCAGATTTCCTAAAATCTTTTTTTTTCATTTCTAAAAATATCTGATAGTATGCCCTTAGTTTTCTAAGATTAAATCCTTTAGCATTTAAATGACTGTTAATCTTATGCTGAAAAAAGACTTTCTCATCTTCTTTGACATTTCTATAGGGAGGTGCCATAGAATTTCTTTAAACAGTGTCAATGATAGGCAAGTAAGATTGAATCTATTGGAAAACAGTGTCTTCTTTATAGTAGGTTGATTTAGACACCTTTTGCAGAGGTGATGAATGTGTCCAGCATAAACAAAGAAGGACAGTCTAGACATTGTCTGACTGATGTGTCCTGACACCTGGCTAAGTCCTTTGGAGACAACTTTGTGATGATGCCACATGAGGATCAGTTGAAAGGACTAGGGATTTTTAGCCTGGAGAAGAGAAGATTTGGAGAGAAAAAGAAAGCTATCTCCAGGCATTCTGAGACCTGTCACCTGGAAGAGGAGTAAGACTTCCTTTGCTTGTCCCTGAAAAGCAGAAGCAGGAGGATTGGGGAGATGTTGCAGGAACATACATTTAAGGATGACTTGAGAAAGAATTTTCTAACAATGAAAGCTACTAAAAAGTGGAATGGGCTTCCTCCAGAGGCAGTGGATTACCTCTTACTAAAGGTTATAAAGCAAAAGGTTAGATGAAGAGTATTTGCAACAAGTGGTAACATTGTTGGAAAAAAGCATTCAGTCTCCTAAGGTGATATTTCATTTCTAGAACATATATACACATATTTGTGAGTAGTACATATACACAAATATACACATGTATCTTGCATATTTATTTTTAACAAGTTTTATTGATACTTTTTTTACATCACCATAATTTCCTGCAGTATCTGTCCTTCTCCCTCTCCCCTTCATATCCCATATAACAAGTAGTATTTTTAAAGCCAAAAAAAAGAGAAGAGGAAAAAAATTAGCATAATTATTTGAGATAGAGAAAAACTTTGACTATATATGCCAAATACACTTGTGGATCTCCTATCTTTACCTCTACAAAAGTGAGAGCTAGGAATGTCTTCTCATACCTCTTTCTTTTTTCTTTTTTTGGAGATATTCTATATTTATTTTTAAAAGTCATTTTGTATGTGTTTTATATACCAAGATCATTCACTGAATCAACAAACTTTTTTGAGCATCTGCTGTCTGGAAGGGACTCTATTAAGAACTAAGGAGCAATGAAAAGATATATAAGATAGAGTTCCTACCCTCAAGGAGCTTCATTCTAGTGGGAATTCTCCACTACATGAGATTTATGCACTTTAATGGGAGACTTATTCAGGTTTGGTTTAAATTACATGGCTTCTGAGATCCCTTCCAACTCTAAAAATCTGGGTTTCCATGATTTTCTGTGAATGTTTAATAAATTTTTCACCCAGCTACTGCCCCTGGGAAAGTTCCATATTTCCACAGAGAGATTTCTATCCTATGCTGAAAATTATTTTTGGTGCTGGGCTTTTGTTCCAGGCAGTGTTCAGCCTTGGGCTATGTTTGCTTATTTATTTCCTTTCCCGCATCCTTGTTTATTTTCCCAGCTAAATTTCCTCTCATTGCTTGTTTGTATGAGGAGAGCTGCCTGTGTCATTTCCTTTGTCTCTGTCACGTCCCTTGGTTATTTTACAGGATGGGAGCTGTGTTAACAACATGTAACGCTGTGAAGCGTAGGTTTTTAATCATTGGTATTTTGAATACCGTTGATCAGTGTGCTGACAATAGAGGTAGCATAGCTAGGAAAGTCAACTCAACACTTAGTTGCTGGACCAAAATAGTTCTCAGTCCCTGCTAAGATTGGCCAGTGTTCTCTACTCATCATAATGAAAGGAAATCAACTTCAATGTATTTCCCGCCAAGCTTTGATTGTGTGTACTGGGTGTTGTCACAGGGTCACTTTCTATTGTGCCAGGCTGGGTTTTGTTTTTAGTGCAAGATGTTAAGTCTAGGGTCATAATACACTAACAAGACATAGGCATCTGGCTCTCTAAGGCCTTCTGAAGAGCTAAATATCTTTCAGTGGGGCTGCTTTGAGTATTTTCACTCCTTTACTCTCTTACGGCTTTGCAAGGAGTGCATTTCATCGAGTGTTTTTAGAATGTAGGCACCATCCTCCTCTTTACCAAGCCTTGTTTGTTTTATAACACTTCTCTCCATCCTGCTGCCAAGCTAGATAGGTCCTCCCTCCATGCAAAATGATTCTAACTTCCTAAAATTTGCTCTCTGTCCTTTGACAATGGAATCTTTTTTGTTCGTTTGTTTAAGGGACCTGTCACTTCATTGGCATAGGGAGTTCCTATTAAAAAATTCTCTCCAACAAAGCAGACTGTCTCATAACTTCTAGTCCTAGGCAATTGCCTGGGGCACCAAGAGGTTAAACAACTTAGCCAAAGTCACAGAGGTGGGACTTGAACTCTGGGTTCTGTCCTTCCAAAGCCAGCCTTCTGTCCATGATGAAAGGCTGTCTACCTAAACTAATCAGTGTCCTGAGTCTGGAGCTCTCTGTCATTTATCTTAGCATTCAACCTTCAAAGATTTTAATGAAACATTTTGATTTGAATGACAGCCTCTTAATGTCAAATGAACTGATCTATACCGAACACCTACCATATATGAGGCATTGCAGGAGACATAAAGAAACCAACCGCACTATCCCTGCTCTCATAAGTGTCCCTAACTTAGTAGTGGAGACAAGTCAAACACATGACAAGTTAAGCATCAAGATAAGAATACAGTAACCAAAATTTCTTTTTAAACTGCAAGAGATGTCACAAGGTAGGGATTGATCAATTGCCAGCTGAGTATTAGAAGCAGTGCTTGAGTTCAGAGGAGGGAGAAATTATTATAGGTAAAAGTTTTCACAAAGGCTTAATGGAGGAAGAATGTAAATGGATCTTTTGAGTTATGGGTAAAAAATTTGCTCCAGGAGTACATGGTGTTGGAAGAGGAGAGTTTATTTGGTGGAGTAAAGTGCATGCTAGTTTTGGAGATAAAGGATGTAGGCTTGAATACCTGTTCTGTTATTTACTACTACCTATATGATCTTGTAGAAATCAATTAAATTTCCTGGGTCTCCATGAAATGAGGGGACTGGAATGGATAGTTTTGTGGTCTTTTATAGTTCTAAATCTATGATCATTTCATTATTCTCCTCAAAACCTATAGTACAGAGCTGACTTATTTAATCTTCTTCATATTTAAGCCCCCAACCTCCCAACTCTTCCATGCCTTTATTCTGACTGTCCTCATTCTTGGAATGCAATCCTTTCTCCCTCTGCCCCTTGGAATCCTGGGTTTTCCACTAAATTCAAATATATATATATATATATGATACCTCTTGTATGAGAATTTACCTCCGCTCCTAGCTGCTAGTGTTGTCTCACCAAGGTTACCTTGTATATATTTTGCACTTAGTATCTATCTATCTATTTATCTATCTGTGTGTGCACATTGTCTCTCCCCATTAGAATGTAAACTCCTTGAGGGTAGGGACTATTTCATTTTTTGTCTTTGTATCCCAGCATCTCGTGTAGTGCCTTACACCAAGTAGATGTCTAGTATTCCATTAACTGATTGATAGGAATTGGGTCTTAGTCAATTTTAATATGCTATGTAAGTTTAGACAGTGCAACATGTGGATTTAGAGCTAGCTTCAGAGTTAAAAAAAATCTCAGTTCAAGTCCCTCCACTGATATATACTATCTGTTTAATCCTGGGCAAATTAGTTAACCTCCCTCTCATCGTACCAGGCAAGACAGTAAGTTTCAGAGAAGGTGTCTGTCTGCAACAATAGAGAAAAGACCTCAGTAGGAGCTGCCTCCCCCAATGAGATCACAGGTCTAATAAAATGAAATGGAAAGAATCTATGTAGCATAGTGGGCAAGAACACTTGGCCAAGACTCAGGAGACTCAGGGCCTCGTCCCCGTCTGTTATTACTGTGCTTTGTGAGATTTTGAAAATCCCTTCCCCTTCTCCGGGCCTATATTCCTTAACTGCAAAATGAGGGCATTGGATTGAGTGGTTTCTGAGGGCCTACCTAGCCCTCACAATCCAGGAATCCAATGGTTAAGTACCCTCAGCTCTTAGGGCATCTTAAAACTTTCACTAGCACTGGCAGGCCCAATCCTGCCCTGTCCTCTTGGAGCTGACAGTTTGAGTTCTCCATTTCTGGGAAGTACCAACAATTTCCAAACCACCAAAGGAACTGTGAAACAAGGGGCTGTTATTCACAAACTATCCGGTGCTTTGCAAGAATGAACTGACTTTATGATGCCATCTGGAAAGTACTTGTGAATTCCTGCTACGGCGCACTGAGCATAACTTAAAGTTGACTGAAGCAGGTCTCAAATGTGCTCCTCTGCTTCATCACATATGGATGTAGCCTCCAGAAGTGAACTGTTATTAGTCCTCAGACAGGACATCTGGTGCGACATCTCAACAATAAGAAGGGCAATTCTTTTGCCAAACTCAACTGAGCATGACTGACTATAGAATGCCCTTTCAAAGCCTGATCTACTTGGTGCTCCCTCTACCCATAAAAAGAAAAAAAAAAGTTTTGGAACTGCACTCTAAGTTATTCATTTAATAAATATTTCCTGAGCCTCTACTCTCTGCCAGGCATTGTGCTGGGTTCTAAAATGATTGCAAAGGAATAAACATCTTCTACTAGACTAAGAGCTCCTTGAGGCCAGGAGTCATATTTTATATAAATTTCCCCCACCCCTGTCCTCCCTGAACCAAAAGCAGTGCTCAATCACAACAAGCATTTACTAAATGTATATTAAGTGAACTTAACTTGTCCTATGCAAAGGTTCTCAGGGTTCATAGGGGTTACTCATATCCTTTTTGAATGGAACTTCTGTCCATTCAGGGAAAGTTATTACTTATGGTCAGTGATTGAGGGGGCGGTGATGGGAGGGAGAGGAAGAAAGGAAAGAAAGAAAGAGAGAAGAAAGGAAGGAAGGAAGGGACAAAGGAAGGAAACAAGGAAGGAAGGAAGATGAATGAATTGGTATTGAGGAATTGGAAGGAGGGAGTATAAATTATTACTTGGATACATTTAGTTGTGAAAAAAGAGAAAAGGGCCAATAAGAAAAGGATGCAGAAGAATTGAGGTTATATAACTTTTAATGACATGAGAGCTTTGAACATGTTATGTTTATACAGTGGATAGGAAACTAATGGAGAGGGTGATAAAAATATAAGAGAAAATGTTTAATGGACACAGGTTTTGGAGGCCAGGGGAAGGGATGGGATCAAAAGCACAGTTGTAGAGAGGATGGTGGCTATGCTGTAATTTGAGATGGAATGAGGAAAATATTTGTGAAAATACAGAGAAATTTTTCATGAATAGGAGAGAAACTGAGGGTGCATTTGTTGGAGCAAATTTGTCTTCAGTAAAGAAGGAACATTGCATTGAACCACAGTAGACTTCAAAATCCAAAATACAAGTGCTGTGTCATTTCTATCTTTGAATCTCTATGATCTTGTGCAAACTGCTACTCTCTGGTGAATCTGTGATCTTAACAATTAGGTATTCCTTCCAATGATGCAAGTTGCAACCCAACAGTACCTGCTCATCTTTTGTTGCTCTTGTCAATATCCCCTCATACATTCACTATGAGGAGTCTACCCAATGTGCCACAGGCTTCCCTCTTGAAATTGCAAGGACACCAATGAAGCACATGAGATAGGCAACATTTATTCTTTGCTTTCACTATATGAGCAGCACATTTTCTTTTCAGGTCAGACTTTTTTTTTTAAATTTTGACATCCTTTACACTGCTTCTCCTCCTACTTGTTAACGTATTACAGCTTGCTCATTCTTTGATGTGCAAATTATTTGGGATAAACAATAATTTTACATGCTTTTGCGACAATGATAGTCATGAGTGGATTCTTCTGGAGATTAAATTAATATTAAATTTACTCTCAATGTCTGAACTTGACTAGTTGATACTGTGGTGAGCTGGTTTCCCTACTTTTAGTTAGATCTGTCGGTTGAGTGCTGGAACTTGTGCTATTATCATTTTGTTGTTTCTAATTGAATGGCTTAATTACAGATATTATTTCAAGAAAATGTGAGAGAGTTATAGTTCTTAAAGAGCACACTTCAAGACCGTGAGAGATATTGTAGTAGCCACTGATAAAGGAAAATTTATTTCAAATGTCATTCAAGTTTACAATGAAACAAAAATCAGTTGCACCAAAATGTAAAGAAAAGCATAGTTGAAAATGAAAAACAACAAGAATCGACAAACCATTGCTGCAAAACAGTCTCATTAATCCTCTGAAAACAAGCAAAAACCTTCAGGGGGACCTGGAATCTAATTCTTCTAGAGTGCAGTGTAGGCTTCTTGAATTTGCTAGAACAGTGAAAAGATCATTTTAAAAAGCCCTGCTTTTTACCATTGCAATGAAGAAAACAATATTTGTCATGGGTAAGACAGTATAAAGGTTGGAATACTAAAGATGAGAAAAAGATCATTTTAACTTATTAAATTTAACTTTTCATTCAAGGATATATCAAAAACCATTGGCAGAAGAAGCTCAAGTGAACCTGTAAGATTTGGGTATCTTCATCAGATTATAAAACATCTACCAAAAAAAATGTTGGGGAATTTTATTTTTAAAATTCTGGTGAATATCTAACAGAAACCTGACTTTCCATGAAAGCACCATACCTATGGATAGTCTCTCCAGTGCTAGTCCTCTCAGTAAATAATAGCTAACATTTATGTAGTGCCTTAAAGTTTGCAAATCACTTTACATATACTATTTCCTTTAATTCTCATAGCAATCTTGTGAGGTAGGTGATATTATTATCCCCATTTTACAGATGATGAAACTGAGTTCTTGACTCCAAGTTCAGCACTCTATTCACTGTGTTACCTAACTGCAATTCCTCTACCCTCTATTTGGTCCCCATTTTGACTTCCAAACTCTAAGTTGGTCACCATCATTTAGCAACTTTCCCTCCCCCCTACTTTTTCTTCACACTAATCAATTATTTCACCCTGTCCTAATCTTTGTCTCTCCTGTCTTCTAACATCTGGATAATTTTTCTTCTTCCTCAATTATTTCAATACCAGGTTCTCCTTTCTACCCCAGCTTCTTCCTTTGTCTTTGGTTACTTCAGTATTCACAGGAATGATCTTGAAATCATGGCCTCTAGCATTATCAATCTCAGCTTTTGTTTTTTTTTAAATATTCATCTCCACAATATTATCTCATTTGATACTCACGACAACCCTGGGAAGTAGGTGCTATTATTATCCCCATTTTATAGTTGAAGAAACTGAGGCAAAGAGAGGTTGTGACTTGCCCACAGTCATATAGCTTGGAAGAGTCAGAGGCTGAATTTGAACGCAGATCTTTCTGATTCTAGGCTCAATCATCTATCTACTATATTACCTTGATGTCCTTAGATTTCCTAAGGGTGAATTACATATTAGACCTTCCTATTACCTGCAAACTGCTCATTTTTCAAGATTCAGCTCTCTAAAATTTTCTCAGAGGTTTAGTAAAAATTTCATGCCTTTCCATCTCATCCTCTGAGTGACTTATCTCTGAATCTACTGTTTGTCTTCTTGTAATATCTCACAGTTTTCTCAGTCCTTCACCCTTGCTCTGTCATCATTTTTCTCTCTTCACAGTCTCGAACTTTTTCCCCAAGGTACTCTTTTCTATCTGTGAATTACTTGGACTTGGGTATTTCCATTCCTTCCTCCCAGCGAATTCCTAATCCTAGGCACTCCCATTGCCTGTCTTTTCCATACCTACTCTCAAGCCTCCTAGTACTAATGTCAGAAATTGAGAAACATAGTATACTTAGTCCCTAACAAATTCATGCTAACCTCAACTGAACTCTGTTGTCATTTTATTAATTTCTTACACCCTATCCCATTCCTAAAACATAGCTATTCCAAATTCCCTGCTCTCTGCTTCAGCCAGCAGTTCTATTTCCAGCTTTCTTTCTTCTGGACACTCATTATATAGTCCCTCTTCTCCCCACCTCCATCCTTCTAATTTAATTTTCTAATTAAATCTGAATCTTAAATTTAATTTCTCAACCACTCTTTATTTTTTCCCTTCAGTTTTGGAAGATTCAATTTAATCCTACACAATTCAATTTAACATTTATTTTAAAGGTACCTACTATGTACAAGGCACTATACTTGGTCCTGGAGATGCAAGGAAAAAAAGAAATAGTCTCTGCTCTCAAGAGACTCATCTTCTACTCTCAAGGATACAGCACAGACAAGTGCAAGTAATGACACACAATAGATAAAGTAATAGAAAGGCATTCCAAGAGGGTGAAAATGTCAATAGGAGGAGATAGGAAAGCTCTTGCTTAGGAGATGGTGCTTGAGCTGGGCTTTGAAAGAAGCTGCGGATTTTCTGAGGTACAGAGGAGGAGGAAATGCATTTCATACATAAAGGGACTTGTGTAAAGCTGAAGAAAATGGGATATAGAATATTATATATGGGGAATAGATAGCAGGCCAATTTTTTCCCAGAGCAGAAAATATATGAAGAGGAATAATATGAAAGGAGACTGGAGAATTAAGTGGTAGGTGGCGCTCCTCCTTGCCAAAGCTGATTCCTCTACTTCTGCACTTGGTTATATTCCTGACTATCCGACCAGTGCCTGGTTCCTTTGATCATTCCTGTTCTCTGTCTCATCTTCAATCACTCTCTCTTTCTCAATATTAGTTAATTTCTTTAATATTCATCTCTACTTAGGGAAGGCAATAAACATTTAATAAGTACCTGCTATGTTCCCAGTACCATGCTAAGAACTTTAAAAATATTATCTCTTTTGATCCTCACAACAACCCTGGGAGGCAGGTGCTATTATTATACCCATTTTATAGTTGAGGAAACAGACAAACAGGGTTAAGTGATTTGCCCAGGGTCATACAGCCAGGAAGTGTTGGAGGCTAGATTTGAACTCAGATCATCATGATTTCATCATGATTCTCTTTCTCCATTCCTCTCTACCCTCTGGCTACTTCCTTTTTGATTGTAGATATGCTAAATATCTCCTGTACTAAAAAATGTTCTCCCATTGGTTATGCCATTCTCTCAAGGCTATTGTTATGTCTCTCTTTTTTTTTCTTGCTGCCAACATTCTAGTAGGAGTAATATACACTAAGTACCTCCATTCCCTCATCATCAGTGGTATTCTGGAGACAGATCACACCAGCTTGCTAGCCAATTATTAAATTTTCAGTATGAGCATTTACACTTCAGAAATCAGCAACCACTACAAATTAGGGACTGATTTATTGTTTTATTGGTTGTCTAGACAGAAGACAGTGATGGAGAAACCATTAATAGTGTAGAATAAACTTGAAAGTATGTCATGTCTATATGGGTGTTTTCCCCCCTCTGGAGGGCTGGTAGTTATTTACCAACGTATCTGCTCTCCACCTAGTTACTCCTCAGTTTCTGTAGATATGACTATCATCTTCACCACTCCAATGAAACTACCTTTTCCAAGGTCACCAAATGCCCTCAAATTGCTAAATTCAACAGCATCTTCCCCGTCTTCATCCTCTTTATATATCCTCAGCCCTTGACACTCTATCTTTCCTTGGCTTTGGTGGCATTCTTCTGGCTTCCCTCCCATCTATCCCTAAGCCTTCTTCTATCTTCTTCTTTGGTTCATTTTCTTCTACTTTTAGCCTAATTGTAGGTGTCTCCAAAACAGCTCTGTCCTTAGCTCCCTTCTCTTTTATCTTCATACCTTCTCTTTTTGTGATTACGTCTAGTCTTGTGGCTTTCTTTATCACCTTCAAATCTTATATATCACAAAACTTATATATCATAGCTGGATCTCTCCCATGAGGTCCAGTTCCATATTTCCAACTACCTGCTAGACCTCCACTCACATGTACAGCTCTTCAAATTCAATATATCCAAAAGTGAATTCATTATCTTCCCTTCACAGCTACCCCTTCTATCAATTCTATCTGTTAATGGTAAATCATCCTCCCAGTTAATAAGGCTTGGTGTCATCTTTGGTTTTTCCTTCTTCCTAATCCTACCCATTCAATCCATCACTGTATCTTGTCTTCTCTATATCTGTAAACATTTCTCTAATATATCTTCTCCTCTACACTGAAACTGTCACATCCTGAGTTCAGTGATCATAATTCTTAGACTATTGAAACAATATTTTAACTGATCTTCCTAATAAGACAAAGGTTAGGAGTGAGTGAAGTTCTTCATTGTAGGTATTCAAGCAAAGGCTGAATGACCACTTATTCATGATATAGAAAGAGGATTCTTAGTTCCTCTTGTTCTTGTACAAGCCAAGATTAGACTAAGTGGTCTGTGAGGTTCCTTCTGATGCTAAGCTTCTATGATTTATTGATTCTGTGAAAATACATCATTGTTTCAATTAATGAAATTTGCTATTGATGACTTTCCAATTTGGGACATCAGCCTAAATTGTTCATGTGACTAAAACAGATTATCACCATGGTAGACAGGTGGACATTTTTCTTGACTGAATGGACTGGTTGGTTCATTCAGAGAACTGATTTGACTTAATTTTTTTTCTGTCCAATGACTTGATTGTTCCTTTGAGCTGGCTGGGTTTCCTTATTATCTTTGCATCATGTAGACATTGTAGGAAATGCTTTGTGATTAAAGTAAGAAGAGCTAAGTAAACTGGGTTTGGAAAGGATCCTTGGAAGAAGTTTCCTGGAAGAGCATTTGAAAGAAAGAGTCATTATGTTCAGGAAGAAGATGGGAGGGCAATCCAGGCATTGAAAATTCCACATGAAGGATCAAAGGAAGAAGTGGTAAAGACTTATGGGGTTGAAGTGATAGATTTTTCAGGTTGAAATGGAGAGTATTAAAGTTTTGTTAAGAAAGGGGGCTACTTTACAAACCAGACCTAATTCATTTCCAATTTGAATAACCTACAGCAAATCATATTTGCTTTAAGGTTGACCTCAGGGACTAGAGTTCATTAATAATCTTCTCCAAGGGAAACAATATTTAAGATTTTAGCACAATGAGGCTACTCCTTTCTTTGTCTCTGTCTCTCTGTCTGTCTCTATCTCTGTATCTCTTTTTCTCTCTTTCTCTCCCCAACACCAGTAGCCTCAACATTGAGTATGTTGACTTTGGCATGTGATCATACCTACCCCTTGTACTTTTTTCCAGTCCACTACATGTCATGGCAAAGGAAGGTTAAAGTTTTTGTATTTGTTGAATGGCAGAGGGCAAACCATTCAGATGGGCTGGCTTTATTGATTATCATTCAATTCATAATACTGTTAGATAGGAGACTAGAAAGTCCATCTCTCTGCATGCATCTCTAGAGCAATATAGGAGATCTTTCCCTTTGAGGCCTCTCTGAATCCCATTATCTTACCAACTCATGGAGTGAGTAGGGCTATATTAATGATGTTGACTTGAGGGCTTCAGAGCATTGTTAAATGTTATCAGCAGTAGCAGTAGCTGCAGTGGTGGCATGTGTTGATTCTCTATATTAGTCCTTGGGTCCATGGCCCTGGGGCTGTGACCCACAGTTTAAGAAATGCTGGAGGGATCATGAGTGGAAAAAGTTTAAGAAGCCCTGCTCTAGACAATGAACATGGAGAAGATAGAACTACATCCCTCCAACTGTGTTAAGGAATTATAAGATCATAGTTTTAGAACTGACAGGAACCTTAGAGGTTATCTAGTCCAATTTCCGCATTACGTAGATACAGAAACAGGTCCAGAGAGTTTAAGCAATTTGCCCAATATCCCACAAGTAGCAATCAATAGAATCATAATTAGAACCCACTTCCCCCAATTCCATGCCCATCACTGCATCATGCTGCTTCTAAGATGACCTGACTAAAGAAGTCCTTGGATTTGGAGACAGTCCTGTGATTTCTTTAGATTTTTTTTTTTTTTGCTTTTTGGTGAGGCAATCGGGGTTAAGTGACTTGGCCAGGGTCATATAGCTAGTAAGTGTTAAGTGTCTGAGGCTGGAGTTGAACTCAGGTCCTTCTGACTCCAAGGTCAGAGCTCTGTCCACTGAGCCACCTAGATGCCCCCGTGATTTCTTTGGTAAAGAGAACTATGAACTCTCTCCACAAGAGTTTTGATGGGTTTTGATGGCTCAGAGTAAGTGTAAATAGCAATTGTTCCTGTTTTTGCCATAAACTCTGTGGGTCTTTCCAGACTGATTATTTTGTGAAGGCAAACTGGGCCATCTTTTGCCTTCATTCTTTTTTTTTGTATTTTATTTTATTTTAAAATTTGATTTATTTTTAGTTTTCAACATTCACTTCCTCAAAATTTTGAGTTCCAAATTTTCCCCCCATCTCATCCCACCCCCATCCCAAGATGACATGCATTCTGTATATCCCTTCCCCTAATCTGCCCTCCCTTCTATCTCTCCCCCCCTTCTCTTATCCCCAACCCCTTCTATTTTCCTGTAGGGCAGGATATATGTCAATACCCCATTTCCTGTATTTCTTATTTCCCAGTTGCATGTGAAAACATTTTTTTAACATATGTTTTTAAAACTTTGGGTTACAAATTTTCTCCCTTCCTCCCTCCCTACTCACCCTCATTGAAAAAGCAAGCAACTCGATACAGGTTATACATGTGTAGTCATGCAAAACACTTTCATAGTAGTCATGTTGTGAAAAACTAAGTATATTTCCCTTCATCTTACCCCATCCCCCCATTTATTCTATTCTCTCTTTTGACCCTGTCCCTCCTCAGAAGTGTTTACTTCTGATTATCCCCTCCCCCAATCTGCCCTCCCCTCTATTATCCCCCTTCTCTCTTGTTCCCTTCCCCCCTTATTTTCCTATAGGGTAAGATAGATTTCCATACCCAATTGTCTATGTTATACCTCTTAAGCCAAATTTTATGAGAATAAGATTCACTCATTCCCTCTCACCTTCCCCCACTTCCCCTCCACTGTAAAAGCCTTTTCTTGTCTGTTTTATATGAGATAATTTACCCCATTTTACCTCTCCCTTTCTCCTTTCCCAGTATAATCCTCTCTCACCCCTTAATTTTATTCTCCAGTATCACCCTTCATCTTCAACTCATCCTGTGCCCACTATCTATCTATCTATCTATCTATCTATCTGTCTATCTATCTATCTATCTATCAATCTATCTATCTATACATATAATTTTTCCCTCCCACTACCCTAATACTGACAAAGGACTCATGAGTTACAAATATCATCTTTCCACGCAGGAATATAAACAGTTCAACCTTAATAAGTCTCTTATGATTTCTCTTTCATCTCTGCCTCTTCATGCTTCTCTTGAGTCTTGTATTTGAAAGTCAAATTTTCTATTCAGCTCTGGTCTTTTCATCAAGAATGCTTGAAGGGCCCCTATTTCACTGAGTGACCATTTTAACCCTGCAGGAATATACTCAGTTTTGCTGGGTAGGTGATTCTTGGTTGTAATCCTGTCTCCTTTGCCCTCCAGAATATTATATTCCATGCCCTCCGGTCTCTTAATGTAGAAGCTGCTAAATCTTGTGTTACCCTGATTGTATTTCCACAATTCTTGAATTGTTTCTTTCTGGCTGCTTGTAATATTTTCTTCTTGACCTAGGAACTCTGGAATTTGGCTACAATATTCCTAGGAGTTTTACTTTGGTGATATCTTTCAGGAGGTGATTGGTGGATTCTTTCCATTTCTATTTTGCTCTCTGGTTCTTTAATATCAGGGCAGTTTTCCTTGATAATTTCTTGAAAGATGATGTCCAGGCTCTTTTTTTGATCATGGCTTTCAGATAGTCCAATAATTTTTAAATTCTCTATCCTGGATCTATTTTCCAGGTCAGTTGTTTTTCCAATGAGATATCTCACATTCTCTTCTATTTTTTCATTCTTTTGGTTTTTTTTTTTTACAGTGTCTTGATTTCTCATAAAGTCACTAGCTTCCAATTGCTCTATTCTAACTTTTAAGGAAGTATTTTCTTCAATAATCTTTTGGATTTCCTTTTTCATTTGGTCAATTTTGCTTTTTAGGGCATTCTTCTCCTCATTGGCTTTTTGGACCTCTTTTGCCATTTGGGTTAGACTATTTTTTAAGGTGTTATTTTCTTCAGTATTTTTTTGGGTCTCCTTTAGCAAGCTGTTGACTTGTTTTTCATGATTTTCTTGCATCATTCTCAGTTTTTCCTCTATTTCTCGTGCTTGCTTCTCAAAATTCTTTTTGAGCTCTTCCATGGCCTGGGACCAATTCATATTTTTCTTGGAGGCTTGGATGTAGGAGCTTTGGCTTTGTTGTCTTCTTCTGGTTGTATGTTTTGATCTTCTTTGTCACCAAAGTAAGATTCTATAGTTTGACTCTTTTTGTGCTGCTTGCTCATGATCCCGGACAATTACTTGAGTTGTAAACTCTTTGTTAAGGTAGGGTTCTGTTTTCAGTGTGGAAAATGTACTGTCCCAAGCTTCATGGGTTTTGTGCAACTTTTTTCAGAGATACTTCTAGGGACCTGTAAATTTTCAGTTCTTCCAAGGTGCTATTATCAAAGGCGAGGTATTTACTCCTTTCCTGGACTGTGCTCTGGTCTATGAGTCACCACAAGCACTCTTTTCTGTCTTGGAACTGTGAAGAGGATTTCTTATCCACCACCACTACAAGCTCCACCACACCAGCATTCTTCCTTGCCCCAGGACCACCACCCCGAACTCTGACCCAGATCTAAGCATGGTCAAAACAAGAGAATATTGCACCAATAAAGAGATCTCTGCAATCCCCCTCTGGTCAACCACTGGATTCCCCCCTCAGTCTGTGGGCAGGAAGCTCAGAAAGCATCCACCTCCCCGGGGCCAGGCTCAGAGACTGGAGCTGAGACCACTGTGCTTCTCTCTCACCACCGCAGACACAGATTTTTCCCACTGACCTTCTAAGTTGTCTTTGGTATTTGTGGGTTGAGAAGTCAGGAAACCACCACAGCTTCCCATGATTCAGTCCTCTGAGGGCTGCTCCAGGTTCACTGAGGCCTGCGTGCCCACACTGAACTCTGCTTCTTTCCCAGCCCAGTGCAATACACCTCTCCAATCAACCATCCAGGTTGTCTTGGGCTGGAAATTTGTTTCACTCTGTCTTTTTGCGGGTTCTGCTGCTTTAGAATTTGTTTAGAGCCATTTTTATAGGTATTTGGAGGAGTTTGGGGGAGAGTTCAAGAAAGTCACTGCTTTTACTCTGCCATCTTGGCTCCACCCCCAGAATGATTTTTTGCCTCCATTCTTACAACAAAATGAGACCTTGGAAAAACCTAGTTTAAAAAAGCTAGGGTCTCCACTGCATTTAGGCAATTGCCACTTGTCCTGACCTATGTCTTGCATTGGACTCAGATGCATGGAGGAGAAAGTAAGGCTGGTGACTTTGTGCAGCTCTGCCTCATCCAAATCCAATTCACTTGCAAGTCAAGACCTTACCCTCCTGATGTCATTGGTCCTCTCTGAGAATGAAGGATGAATAACACCACCATCAGAGCAGACCAGCACCAACACTGTAGCTTATAGTCTTAGAGGGCCTGCCCAGGATACTGAGAGTTAGGGGGCTTACACAGAATCACATAGCTAGTATGTGTCAGAAGTTGGATCCATGTTTGAAAGAAATCCTTAATAACCAACAAAAGACATATAATTATTCAGGTTTAGGTTCATGTATACATGCATGCATGCATGCATGTATGCCCATGTGTACCATAGCATACGTGGATATGCACATATAATCATTGCACTGTGAATGTATACATGTATGTTCTTGGGAACAGAGAAGTAAAACTTAGCAGTGTGCATTGCTATTGTTTCAGCAGTCTCATTTTGCCAATAAAATTTGCTCAGTGGTAGCCCAACTTTTGATGTTGATTGCTCTACAGATGGTGTGGTAGGAAACAGCTTTACCCAGGCCTCTCTGTGAGCATATAAATTGACCACTTTGCTGTTTCACCCTTGCAAACACCTCTTCATTTTCAAGCACTAAACATCTGTGCAAATTTGTTTGACTGATTGAGGCCTGAGTGGAAGGGTGTCCAGAGCTGGGAAAGTGCCCAGTTTGATTCAGCATAGGGCCACTAAGGGGAACTGCAGAAGCAGTTACTTTTCTTTTCTTTTTCTTTTTTTTTTCCTTTCCTAGTCAATATGCCACAGAATGAGGAAAGATCTAGGGGTCTGGTTGGAAAAAAAAAACCAACACAAAAAGAAATTAAGCATGTCCAATTCAATAAATATTTATAGATCATAATTCAGAATTAGAGGTTGTTCAGTCATTTCAGTCATGTCCAACACGTCCAATGACCCCATTTGGGGTTTTCTTGGCAAAGATACTAGAGCAGTTTGCCATTTCCTTCTCCAGCTTATTTTATGGATGAGGAAACTGAGGCAAATAGGGTTAAATGACTTGCCGAAGGTCACACAGCTAGTAAGTGTCTGAAGTCAGATTTGAAATTAGGTCTTCCTGACTCCAGGCCCAGCACTCTATCTACCACACCATCTAGCTTCCCAGACATGATTCAAATCCTAGATCTTCTACTTACTATCTCTCTGTACCTCTCTGACTTTCAGTTTCCTGATCTGTAAAATGATAGGGGTCGGATAAGATTATTTCTACATTCCCTTCAAACTCTAAATGTTGGGGAGACTTCATGGTACAGTGGATAAAGCACTGGCTATGTAGCCATAGGACATGGATACTAGCCCTACCTCTCATGCTTAATTTCTGTATGACCACCTTTGGCAAGTCACTTAAACTCTTGAGGTATCAGTTTTGAAAATTTAGTGGTTGGCCTAGATGGTCTCTGCTGTCTCTTGAAACTTGAGATCTGGAACTACCCTTATTCAAATGTTAACTCCCTCAGAGAATGTGCTGTTTAATTTTTTGTATCTGTACACCTACTGTGGGGCACTTAATAACTGCTTGTTATTGATTGATCCTATGATCTGCCAAACAATCTGCTCAGTACTCTAGAGAGAGCACTATAGACTTGTAACACCCATCCACATCACCCCCTACTATCCCCTTCACACAACTGCAACAGGGATTCGGGGCCTATTATAACTCAGGTATATCTCAATGGCCTATGTATCCCATCCTACTAGAAAGTCCCTACTTCTTAGATTCTGTAAGCTGTGCACACACCTCCTCAACCAGGTTAGTACAAGTAAATGATTTAATTATATAAAAGCATGGCCATATCAAGGAAATACACTCCAGTAACATTCTTAATATGTGTACTCCACTCAAGCCACCTCATTTCCTCCCAAGCCCTCAGGGATAAAAGTTTGTGAATTTAGTCTCATTTCTAATCTCCTGCCACTACTCAGTGTGAAAAAGAAAAGGAAACTAGGTAACCAGTACTTCCTGATAAACTCATCAGTCCTTTAACTAGTAGAAAGCAGCAGGATTTCTCAGTTATTCCTGGCAGTGAACTTGCTAATAGATTCTGCAACTTGAGATCTCCTCACTCTTGCTAGGTAGAGAAGCATGGGCCATGCAGCATAAGCAAAGAATCCCAAGTCACGTTCCTCTCTGTTGGCCCACACCTTCAGCTAGAGTCTATTCTGTACATTTGCCTTCACTGTTCATACCAGGGTCTAGGTCACATTTGCATGCCACTAAAGACTAGGAGGAGAGGCAACTAGGTGGCGCAGTGGATAAAGCACCGGCCCTGAAGTCAGGAGGATCTGAGTTTAAATCTGGCCTCAGACCAAACACTTGACACTTACTAGCTGTGTGACCCCGGGCAAGTCACTTAACTCCAATTGCCTAAAAAAAAAAAAAAATTAAAATAAAATAAAATAAAGACTGGGGGACTTGGACTAACCTTCTGGTATAGACACAGGGATGTAATGCTGTCCACATTATTACTATTCTCTTTCTCTGTCTGTCTGTCTGTCTCTCTCCCTTTCTCTTTCTCTCCTTCCTCTTCCCTCCCCTTCTCCTTTCTCAAACTCCACAGTCTACCTCTATGTCTTGCTTCATATCCTCAAATCAGCCCATCCAATGCTTGTTAACATCTCCTGGGTCCTAACCATTTCAAGAGGAAAGTAGCAAAATAAACAAACAAAGGAATGAAGGAATGAATGAATGAGTGAATAAATATAAATAAAGAACACACTCCACCCTTTACACAAAGGCTAAGACACCACAATCCCTTTCCTCTACTAACAACATAGGAGGTGACCCCACTCCCACCCTAAGGCAAGGTCACACTCATCTAGCTCTAGTAACTGCTAAAACATGATATTCCACAAGACAGATAGAAACACAATGCTCTAAGGGCTCTGGAAAGGGAGACATATCTTATTTAACTGGGGTCTGTTCAGGAAAGAGAAGGAATTTGAAATGAACTTTAATGGATGGGTACTACTTGACTGGCATAGGTAGGGGAATGGAGGGGAAGAGCGAAGATTTCAAGGCAGAAGGAATAAGGTAAGCATAGAAACTTAACTAGAGACATGGTTCATAGCAGACTGATGCTTAACTGCTACAGACAGACTTTTTTTTTTTTGCTTTATTCTAACTACCTCTTAAGTTAACAGAGAGTTTACTCTTTTTTTCTCCCCTTTAAGAAAGTGCCCATTGTCAGAATGGGCACAGGGATTATATAATTCCAGAACACCATTTTTCTCTGAGGATCTTTTTTAGTTAAATCTGAGTTATCAAGCATTATATTAAAAATAAGTAAGAATCTTTGAGTAGTATATTCTATTTCAGCAATTGCTTAGATAATTTATGATTATGTATTAAAATCTGTGAACCTTCCATTTCTCTCATTAATTCCTCCAAACCACAAATTCCCACCACTGTCCTATCTCGTTCATTGACTTTTTATGCTCTTTCCACAATGTGGATCAAAGAATGCTATATATAAGCTATGAGTGATGGGTTTGGTCTCATCAATTTTGCAGCTTTGAAACATAAATTCAATTTTTTTTAAGTCAAATAGGTGTTAACTATGATGACATGAATTCAGTAAGTCAGGGAGCAAAAAGCTAAAGGATGATAATCTTCTTGTTCCTTCTTTCTCCCTTGTTCAAGGTAATAAAAATTAAATTTTCTGTTGTAAGATAAGGATAAATGGATAAAAATGAATAAAGTACCTTAAAACCCCATGATCTGGATTCCCTTTGACTTTTCTGCCAACTTGTCACAAGAAAAGTGATTCTTGTTAACAGTCTTTCAATATGTAATAGAGGATTTGTGAAAAAGAGACTGAGAATGAACATGTTCCTAATCTACAGGACTGCCCATCATGATGACATGGATGCTATGGTGTAACGGAAAGACATCTGCTTTCAGAGTCAGAAAACCAGGTCCAAGGCCCAGCTCTACTCTCTCTCTTTTTTTTTTTTTGGTGCGGCCTCAGGACTAGTCATTGAAGCTCAATGAACCTCAGTTTCTTCATCTATTTAATGACCATAGTGGCATCCTAGGCTATTGCTAATCACCTTGACCTTTGTCTTGCCACTGGACTTTGACAACTCTGGAGGAGAGAGTGAAGCTGATGACTTTGCCTAGCTCTGCCCCACTCATATCCAATTCATGCACCAGTCAAGACATCACCTTGGTGATGTCATTGTTCTTATTCCAGAAGAAAGGATGAACAACAACAAAACAATAGCAACAACGACAGTAGTACACCTACACTACTATTTACCTCACAGGGCTGTTGGGGTGATCAGGTTGTGAATAATGCTAGGTCAATAAGAGTCCACAGTTTGATGGGGCAGCTAAAATAGTTAATATGATCTTAGGCTGCAGGGAGAAAGGTCCAATCTTAAGAATGTGGCAGGCCCACCCTGAGCCCTACATTTTACAAATGGTATTCACTTGATGGTGCAGCTCCAGAAGAGGGGCACTAAGACAGATCATGGGATTCCTGTGTGATGAAAATATCTCTGAGGTTCCTTCCATCTCTAAGCTTATTTGGGGCCTCACATAGAAGATGGCATGTGAGCCAAGTCTTGAAGGAAACCAGGGAGTATTAGAATTGGAGGTGAGACAGGAGAATATTCCAAAAATAAGTCCATAAAAGGCACAGAGACAGGAGAGAAAGTATCCCATGTGAGGGACAGCAAAGACATTTATATCTAGACCACAGAGTTCATATAGAACAGTAATGTACATAAAAAACTGGAAATGTAGGACAGGAAAGAAAGTATAAAAGAATTTAGATTTAAACCAACAATTTTTTAAAGGAGCTTGTCTAGAAAGTGAAGGAAAGTGTACAGTGAGTATTTTTTAAACCTGAGGAAAGCTTTGTTATGATTTAGTGCTGGAAGAGTACTTCAAGTCTATCTAGGATAACCCCTTCACTTTAACGATCAGGAAAATGAGGCCTAGAGAACTTAGATGACTTGCCCAAGATCATTCAGTTAGTGGCAGAGTCGGGATTCTAATTGAGGTCCTTTGACTCTAAATTCAGCACCCTCTCTTGAGTCCCATATTGTCTCCAAATTCTAAGCACAAAGCATTTTGTAATCATTAAGTTTTATGTCGATCGATCAATCAATCAATAAGCATTTATTAAGTACCTACTATGGACCAGGCATTGTACTAAGTGCTGGGGATGTGTGAGTTGTTACTATTGAGTTAGTTTGATATAATTGTGATCTTTCAGATTAAACAACAAAATAAAACATGAAAGCTTCCTTGTTTCACTCTGGGTAAGATTTTAGTCAATCCCAATATATTAGCTGTGCTGTAATTTCCAATCATTAGACTTGATTCTTTAGTCACTTTCTACAGAAATAATTGGACTCTTTATACCTTCTCCCAAAACAGTTAGGAGACTGTTCAATATTCAATTTCCTGAGAAGGAGGAAATGTTTCATGTTAAGTTTCTCAGTGTCACACGCAGAATGTGGGACAGTGAAACAGAAGTGGCCGAAGGTTGCCCCGGTGCAACATGCCACTGTTCAAGGAGAGAGCGCTGACTGGGGAGGATCAAGAATCAGATGCTCACCAAGAAAGCAAGAGACAGAAATCAACACCAAATATAAACATTTCATCACGTTTGAATGAAGGAAAAGTTATTGTATATCTTTCACAGAGGATGACTGTTGTGTTTACAGGAACTGGAGAATCTACGATATTTGTTCCCTTCTAAGTTGATTGATGATTTAGGGTAAGTTCCATTCTGCTTATACTTCTTTCTCCATCTGTAAAAAGAAGATAATATCTGTAACTCTCAAAGAGCATCAGCATCTCTTAAGCCTTTTGCCGTTTCTTAGATTAAAAGCTTTTACAAAAGCACAAATTATTCAGTTTAGTTTTGGTAATGATAGGTAACCTTTATATAGTACTCTAAGGTTTGTATATTATCTCTTGTAATCCTTTCAAAAGCCCTGAGAAGTAGATGCCATTATTACCCCTATTTTATAGGTGAAGAAACTGAGTATGAGAGATTGTGCCTTGTCCATGATCAACTATTAAGTTTCTGAGCCAGGGTTTGACCTTATATCTTCCTGACTCCAAATCTGGCTCTCTAACCACTTTGCTACCCAATTGCCCAATGCTCACCATGTATTGCCATTTAAAGAGCTCTGATGGACAATGACAGATAAATAAATCCCTCTTTATAATTAGGTACAAGTCATGCCTGTGACCTCTTTCCAAACCACATCTTTGACTTAAGGAGGAAAAAAACCCACAAGCTTTATTGTGTGATACTTGTCTTTGTTTAGCTTCAACTTGTTTTAGTAGTCAGGAACATACAGGAGACATGCAAACCTAGGAAACAGGCATGAGTAGCTGCGGGCACAACACCACAAAAATAAACCTTTCTATACATAACTGTACATAACTGGGCAGAAAGATGCTAAACTGTAGCAGAGGGCTCACTAGGAATTCCAGTGCAAGGGACAAATTCAGTAAAGATGGTAGCAAGCCGGGGTGGGGTAGTCTAAAGTATGGTCACTCTTGTGCACATTTGAGACAGACTAGAGACAAAAGTCTTTGGAGTTGAAGGCACGAAGAACCAGAAATCCAGAGTGTTTAAAGGGGAATTTGGGCTGGTATGAAGAAGGCTGGGAGGGTACTGAACTTATTAAGAAAGAGAATGACCTGGAGGTCCACAGGGGAAGAAAGGAAGGAAGGAAGGAAGGAACCAAGTATTTATTAAGTACCTAATATTTATAAAGTGCTTAGCACAGTGCCTGGCACATAGTAGACCCTGAATAAAAGCATCTGCCCTCTCCTCCCTTGTCCTCCTGTTCCCACTCTTCCCCTCTCCTCTCCTTCCCTTCCTTTCCCTTTTCCCTTTACAAATATTTTCTCATTTATTCTTTATAACAACACTGGGGGGCAGGGGGAGGTGCTATTATCATCCTAATTTTACAGTTGAGGAAACTGAGGCAAACAGGTTAAGTGACCTGCCCAGGCTCACACAGCTACTGGTAGTAAGTATGCCTGAAGCTAGATTTAAACTCAAGTCTTCCTAACTCCAAACCCAGCATTCTATCTACTGTACCACTTAAAGAAATAACTATTATGCAAAATAGAATATTAGAGCATAAGGGAAGTACAACATGTCATGTGAGGTTTGAGGAAGGAGGCTACTATTCCCATGACATTATATCATAGGTTTTACAGCTGTAAGAAACATTAGAGGTCATTTAGTTAACCTCCTCATTTGATAAATTAGAAAATTGAAGATGAAGAAGGTTAGATTACTTGCCCAAGGTCACATAGATAGTAAGCAACAGAGATGAGATTTGAAATTAGGTCTTCTGCCTGCTACACTGTTTTGCTTCCTCCATCACAATCCCCTTTGCTTACCCCTCTCCCCACGACTTCTTTCCATTTTTCTTTGTAACATAGCAGCAGCTGTCCTTTTCTCAGAAGGAAAGACTCAAGACACTTGAATGAAGATCAAAGCTCACTCAGTGTTTTCTAAAGAGCCAGGTAATCTCTTTAATATTAATAAAGTAACCTTGTGCTCATAACAAATCTCTGCTAATAACTTCCTACCCAGTCCTTATTACCATGAAGTCTTACAGTTGGCAAGACACAGAAGCCCTCACTCCATCCTACATTGGGCATCTGAGTACTGGTGACAGGGGCCATAAGGGCACCTCCCAGTAGAAACTCTTGATTATTCTTTTGGGTACATCTCCTTAGGCCTCTTTCCCTGCTTTATTGCATTAGGTCCAGCCAACCATCTGTTCAATTTTTTTTTAATTTTATTTTTCTCAATTACATGTAAACAAAAATTATTAATATTATTTTTTAAAATTTTGAGTTCCAAATTCTCTCCTTTCCTCCTTTCATCTCCCCTCGCCACCTCGCTGCTTCCCCATTGAGAAGGCAAGCAATTAGAAATAGATTATACATGTAGTGCATCATTCAAAACATTTCCACATTAGCTAAAACATGACTGATTTCAACAACAGTGAAACCAACTAGCAAATTCATGAATCTGACTCAATCAAGCAAGTAATAAGCAGCTCTGTTAGGTGTCACTGTGTTAGACAGACATGGGTGAGGAACTTGCGGCCTTGAGGCCACATGTGGCCCTCTAGGTCCTCAGGTGCAGCCCTTTGACTGAATCCCATGGGCAAAGACACAAATGAGCAGTTCTTGCTTTCAGGGAGCTCACACTGTGGGGAGGGGACATGGGACAGATAACAGTACATATAAATGGATACAGAATATATACAAATTAAATGTTTGGAGCTGAGGAGAGTTGTCTGCAGCTGAGAGGGTCCAGAGTGGCCTCATGTAGGAGATAGTATTGGAGCTTCACTTTGTAGGGAACTACCAATTTTAAGTGGACAGCTGGGTGGTACAGTGGATAAAGCACTGGGACTGGAGTCAGGAAGATCTGAGTTAAAAAATCTGGCCTCAGACACTTATTAACTATGTGACCCTGGGAAAGTCACTTAACCCTATTTGCCCCAGTTTCCTGATCTGTAAAATAATCTGGACAAGGAAATGGCAAAACACTCCAGTATTTTTGCCAAGAAAACCCCAAATGGGGTCATGAAGAATCAGGCAAGATGAAAGAACTTAACACAACAAAGGGATTCTAAGAGCATATGTAGGAGGTAACACATCTTTGACATCCTAGGGAGCACAGCCTCTGCAAAGGAACAGAGACAGGGGATGAAATGTGTGTGAGGAACAGCCAGAAAGCCTATGTGGCTAGACTGAGAGTATATGAAGAGAAATAATATAGAATATGCACCTGATCGTCCCTCTATGGTCTCACTCTTGTTTTATTCCGTTAAGTTGCTGTTGGCCTTAGTGCCATCAGTAAATGGTTATATGTTTGAATTACTCTTTCTTGTATTTCACTAAGGAAACATTTTGATATTGTGATACCTGTAATCAGGGCATAAGATGATACCAAAATTAACACGTGAGTATTCATCCAATTGACAATCCTTCAGAATAGAAGTAGAAACAAAAACCCAGTTCATTAATTTGCTAATTGGTCTTCCAAGGTGATAGGAATTTTGCCACAGTCCTAAGGTAAGTATAATTAATTGTGTGTATGTACACACATACATACACACATATTTATCATAAGAAGTTGCTCTCCAGAGAGGGATGAGATATATTTGGAATTAAAGGTGATATAAAATACATACATGTATTTATGTATTTTACATAAATTCCAAATATATCTCATCCCTCCCTACAGAACTATTTTCTATAATATATTATATATATATTTCACATCACATTTGATAATTTCCTATAATACAAGTATGTCCTTTACATCATCTTCAATTCCAAATATAGCTCATCTCTCCCTAGAGAGCAATCTCTTATGATACAGACTTAAAAAATAAGAAAGTGGAAAAAAGCATAAAAAACACCTAATGAACACATCAGCTGAGTCTGTAAGTTCATGCAATGTTTCAAATCCATAGTCTCCCATCTCTATAAAGAAGAGATAAAGATATATTTGTTTTCCCATCTCTTCTTTTGAACATCATAAATAGTATTGAGGGTTTTTGTTTGTATGCTTTTTTAATGATGCTATTCTTTCCACTTATTATAGTCATTGTGAATGTTGTTTACCTATTTCGGGTACTTCATTTAACATTGTACTTCTCCGTGTTTTTCATTTTTATTGTTTCTTCTGGTGAAGTAATATTCCATTACATTCATGTAGCACGATTTGTTTAGCCATTTGCCCATTGATGGGGGGGGGGGAGGCAGTATAATTTTAGCATCTCAAGTCCAGAGAGACTATTTGTGAAAAAACACAAAACACTTAATGACTTTACATATTTTCAACATGAGAAAGCATCTCATGGGTTAGTAGGCTCAAATTCAAGATTGGGAGGTCTCTATCTGAAAGACTTGGTAGAGGGCACTGTTGTGATCTCCCACGTCACAGTATTTGATGATGACTGAGCTAGTTTCAAAATTTCCCAAATTTAAAATGAAGTGTGAAGGAGATTTCTTTTTAGAGCTAAGCTTTTCTGTATCACTGTTCTTTCTTATTTGCTATGTGCTAATGTAATGGAATTTTACAAAGCACCTAACAATTTGCAAACATTCCCTCATTTGATCCTTATAACAGACCTGTGAGATAGATAGTTTGATTATTTCTTAACCCCATTTTGATAAGAAACTGAGGCTCAGAAAGGACAAGTGACTTGACAGAGGCCATCCAATTATTATATGGTTGAGCCAAGGGTGTTACTCCAACTCATATACTTGACACACCTAAAGATGAAATACTACTCATGTGGTCAATTAGGACTTGGAAAACCTGTGTCTTCTCCCTCCAAATCTAGTACTCTTGTCCTCTTTGAGCTATGATACCATATTCAAAGGCACATCCTAAGCCTCATTTTCAAAACTGTTTTTCTATTTTCAAACTCTTTCAGAAACGAGACCCAAACACTTTCCTAGTTAAGTTCAGTGGTGTCTTTTAACTATAAAACTAGGGGTCAAGTATAAAAGGTGCTAACAGGAAACTTCATTATCATGGTTCTTAGAGGATGAGGGAAATAAAATATTAGAAAAGAGGATTTATTTGATCATAGCATTTTGAGAGTTGGAAGGGACAGTAAAAATCATTTGTTCTGACCTCTTTATTTTACAGATAAAGACCCTAAAGCCTAAAAAGAAGAGGTTTTTCTAAGATAGGAGGGCCAAGATGCAAATGTAATTCCTCTCCCTCTAAATCCAGTGCTCTTTGCCCTGTTAGGTTGCCTCCTCGTGATCTACCCATATCTCATTGTCTTCTGAAGATCTGCCTATCTCTGATCATAAGTGGTTCTCTGTTTCTTACTACGTAAATTTCCCTCCATTCAAGGTTTTTCATACTATGAGGTTACCCCATCTCCCACCACTTTCTTCCTGATTCTACACATATTCCATGCCCCAATAGTTCTAACCCTCCTCCCCTAATCCCTCAGTCCTTCTTCCATGCCTCTTTTCAGGCTATTTCCATGTACTGGATATCCTTCTTTTCCTATGTCATCTGTAGAGTTACTACCCCTCTTTACAGCTCAACTCAAAGGACATTTCTATGATAAAGCCCTCCCTAACATCCCACTGGCAGACGTTTTCTCCTAAAGATGTTATATTTCACATCTCTTTGGCTTTCTTATAGTGTATTATGTTTACTCTTGTCTGAATGTCTTTTCTTCCTCTACTAGATTCTCAGTTCTATGAAGACAACAATCTTGTACAAACTTGGCATTTCTATTTGGAACTGAAAATAAAATAAATTTGAATTTTAAAAATAAATAATTCTGTTTTTTAAAGGAGACACACCATCCACTTCATGGCAGAGATGTGGTGAACTACTAAGACAGAATATTGTAAGTATTGTTAGAGGCAGTCATTGCAATGTACTTAATAATCACCTGTTTTTAACATTAAGAAGCACACACAGGTTGCCAGGTTCAATACATGATCTATCCATCCAAATACTGGATTTTTTTGCTTAACTGATTTTCTTTTTCATGATAAGGGGTTGGATCTGGAAGATTTACATACCTGTTACATCAAGAAAAAGGTATCAACAAAAGACATTTTAAAAAGAAATTTGATATCTCTTTCTTGTTCCCAGTACGACGTGCTGCACAATGTAAGTATTTAATAAATATTTATTGACTTAAATTCAGCAAAATTGGTACCCATGGATTGGGAAACAGCTAAACAAATTGAAGCACATTAGTGTGATGGAATACCACAGAGTTATAAGAAATGATAGCTATGAAAAATTCAGAGAGATATAGGAACCGATTCAAAATGAAGTATGCAATGCCAGGAAAACAACGTACACAGTAGCCATAACAATGTAAATGGAAAGAACAACAATAACAAAAAAAAAAGACCCACAAAAAAACCCCAAAAACTAAATGCTATGCAGTTACAGTGACCAAGCTTGCCCTTAGAGAAAGGTTAAGAAAATGTGTTTCCCTCTTTGTGTTGCAGAAGTGGAGGGGTAGGGGTGTGAGTGAAGTAATGTATGTACTTGTCAGACATAGCTGGTGCTTGTTTATGCTGAATTTTTTTTTCTTTTAAAATCTTTGTCACAAGTTGGAGAAGAGAGGTAGGAAGTTTTATTTATTTGCACATAAATTTGATGTGAAAACAAAGGCATTGATAATCATTTAAAGAGAATTAAATGGATTTCTGTCCAAAGAAAATCTGTAGGCTCAGGCCACCCCACAACATCCTATAAGATCAGATTTATTTAGCCCTGGTAAGTGGTATTTTTTTTCCTCTGTGACTGCTTGAATTCCCCTGTATAATATCTTAGGAGATCAGCTTCCTCTCTATTTTATCTAATCTGCCTGCAATGGACCCCTTGGCTACTTAGGCCTGAAATCTCTAACCCTAGCTTTCAGTATACAAGTCAGTCCTTATTCTGCAGCAGCATGTATGTGATAGTCAATATCTACTAGGGCTCCTTACCCTTCATTCTGTGTAAGTTGATCTAGTTCTTTCCCTAAAAGACATGAAAAGGCCTGCTCATATGCAGCCAGGGCTCTTCACACTGGCAGGATGCTTCAAGGCCACCTGAGTCAGCTTGTCTTACTGATCAGACACATTTCCATAAGGTGATAAGGGTGCCTAGTCTATCCAAGCTAAATGTTGTTATCTCCTTGTTGTTCTATGGTATAGCTAAATGAACCCCCTTTTGTTAATTACAGGATGACCTGCAGTTATCCAATTTTGTGATCTAAGCTACCAGGGGACTGATATGAGTCAGGCTTAGCCTATGGCATGGCCTGACATTTACAATGAATAGGTCCATTGAATAGAACATATCTTTCTGTATAAGAAACAGATTTCCATAGAATATTTTGCAAACAATTTGATTAATCAGGAGACTTCAGACTCTTAGACCTAGTCTGCCATTTGGCTTGTATCTATGATCACAGGGGTCCTTAGGGAAGCTATCAAGGCTAAGAAAACATGAAGATTAGAGACCTGGTTTAACACACTCTCTGGCTCTGTAACTGGAAATGGCTATTAAGATTTCAAGAGCCTAGCAACAGACATTCATAATTCCCCTCAGAGACTGTGGAAGAGCAAGCCCTGTGAATTGTGCTATTCTTTGGATTTGATTGTCCTGTTTGGAAGAATAGTTTTTTCCCCAAATTATGATGGAATGTAATATATTAAGGCATGTGAGTGGATTGGAAGAGTAATTTCTATTCTCAGAATAATCTGGACAAATAGGATATGGGACAAGCTACAGGGGTATAGAGCATAATCTAAATAGTTATGACAAATAAAGTGTAAGCAGGGTGAATTTTAGTGTGTGTAAGGGGGATTTTGTTATCCTTTTTTAGATAATAGTTCAAGGATCCTAGATAATATTTCCAATGAATTTTGGTTGAAAACAACTTTTACCAAGCAGTTGCAGTAGAGATATAGGGGTGACATAATGTACGCCTGTGCTGTGCTAGGTCATGATGATATTGCTAAAGTTAACCTGTGAGGCTATTATTGGCAATATGCCTTCTTTTTCTGTTGCCCTATAAAGTAAGTGGGCACTGGTCAGTAAGTGGGGAACCCATTTGGGGATATGGGTAATGCATAAAAGAATGCATGTACCTGCCTTGATCAGTCCGCATTGAGGCTTAGGGGACCAGTAGGAGTCGGAACTCCTACCATTCTCTCTCGCCCCTGCAAGAAGTGTGATTAGAGAATGCTATAGGAGTTGGTGCTCCCATTATCAACAAACCTTTTGAGAAGACTAGACTAGAAAAAAGTAAGCTTATTTAATCCCTCTGAAGCTGTCTTCTTGTCTGACCGGATTAAAAGTGATCCTGCACTAGAACACCTGTTAGTGTTAGTAGCCCTCTCCCCCACAAATAGTATTACCTGTGAAACATAAAGTATGCTGGTCTTTTTTTAAATATTGTGATGAAATGTCTCCTTTTACTTTGTGGGACTAAGGTCTGTTATTGTCTCCAATATTTCAAAAGAACCCCGTGTCAAACCACAGACAGAGAGTTGTATTCAGTTCTGGCTTCCACCTTTTGAGAACCACATAAATGAACTTCTGAGTATACTGAGGAGAGAAGCTAGGATAGGGAAGGGATTTGGCTCATTTCATGTGAGAATCAATTCAGGAAAATAAGTCAGTTTAGCCTGGAGAAGAAAAGACTCAGTAAGGACTATGACAGCAACTCTTAGGTATTTTGAAGGACTGTCATGTGTAAGAGTGATTAGACTTACTCTGTTTGGTCTCTGAGGGCAAAATGGTGGAAGACACAAAGGGACAAATTTAGTTTTTATCTAAGGGGGTGCTTTCTAACAATTAGAGCTATCTAAAAGTGGAATAATTTACCTCTGCAGTAGTGGATTTCTTCTCATTGAAGGCCTTCAAGCAAGGGCTAGTTAACCATTTTTTCCAGTATGTTGTAAAGAGGTGGGGATGGGGTCCTTTTTCAAATAGGGATTGAACTAGATGGGCTATGACGTCCTTTCCAATTCAATTTCTATGATTCTGTGATTTTTGTTTTTAAAGGTACTCTCTCCACCTGCTGTAGGCAGTGACATTTTAGCTGGGGAGAGTTAGACGGATTTTGTTGTTGATTTTGCTCCAACAGAAAAAACAAACATGGTGGATAGGGAATGGAAACCTAGGTACTTCAGGAGATGGTAACTGAGCCTCCCCATGAGCTCAGATCCCCAACCCCTGATGAACTACATCTCTAGGGTTTTCTAGAGGAAGGCCACAATGACCCCACCCTAACCAACATAACCAAAGATTCACCCAGGTTTGTTGAAGTCTAGGCCAAATGGTCTAGAGAAGGTCCTGGGAAGCTACATAGAGAGGGATGGGGCCTTTCCTGGGAGTGAAATTGTGTAACCAATTGTAGACAGTAGTGCCTCCATATCTTGCACAGTAATGGAAGGAGTAAAGGAGGTATTTCCATACCTCCTTGATGACAGGGACTACCTTTTTCCTCTTTTTGTATCCCCAGCAGTTAACACAGTCCCTGGCATGTAGTAGGTGCTTAATAAATGCATATTGATTAATTGATTGACTTAGAGTAAAGATTTCCAAATAAATTCTCATTCCTAGAGAGACAACTGCTGCTATTAAGGGTAAACAATTGACCTGAAAAATGCACATGGAGGTGAAGACACAGGATGGGTATAACCTGTATCAATGAAGAGAATATTCACCCCAATTCAATAATGGATCAAAGTACCAATCCATATGTGATTTATAGAATTGACATTTATTTAAGTCTTTAAAGTTAATGAAACACTTTATAAACATTATCTCATTTGACTCTCATAACAACCCATGAAATATGTATGACAGATATTATTATTTATCTTTTGTAGATAAAGAAACTGACCCTCAAAGAAAGTAAGTGCCTGCCTATGAACACACAGCTAATCAGTGTCAGAAGTAGAATTTGTATCCAGGACTTTCTTATTATAAATCCAGCCCTCCAACCACTACTCCTCTTTTATAGCATGTCACCAGTTGTCGTTTTCCAAGATGGTAAAATGAGGGTTATGAGATTTGATTATGTGGTGTCCTGGAAATTGTAGGTACATGTAAATATTTGTTCAATTGAACTAAATCTTATCTTTTTTAATGAATCACTTTTCCCATTTTTTTTGGTTTAAAATTCTATAAATCAGTAGTTCTAATTTCTTTCATCTGCACACTTCCTAGACAGGGGCAAAAAGGCTCATGGAACACCTGTCCTATCCATACTTATTATTCTGTACTTCCTAGTTTTGCTGGGGTATTGGGTTAGGGTCAGTGGCCAAGAGTTTTCTATGTATAGGCTGTGGTGGGCTATATCTGGCCAGATTAAGAATATCTTCAATGGCAAAGTTTCAACTGTAAGGAGAAATATAAGTTATTATACTAGTAAGTATGGAATATCAACCAAACAAATACTTGAAGCAGGAGGTAAATCCAGAGATCAGAAGAACAGGTCAACCTTGAAGTACTGACAAGACACAAGGAGGCACACAGGAAAAACAGTCCAAAATTCTTGTTCAACAAAAGTGACTGTACAATAAGTGTGTGCCGGAAAAAAGAAAATATACAAGTTTGCCACACCCAATGTTGAGTGTGCTATGTAGTACTCACTTGTCTCTCATGGTTGCTTCAAATAGGCTTCAGCTGTGGACAGCTCCTGGACACTTCTGTAATTCTTTGTGTGAAAACAGATGAGAGGCAATATGCATCCACTGGACATGGTATAACATATATATAGGAAGAAGAGAAAATTTTCCTGCAGGAATTTATAATCAAATGTGAGCAAAAAGGGGTATGTGTATGCATGAAAACACTTGGAGAATTAGACAAGACAAAGCATAATTGAATGTGGTTATTATTAAATAACCTAAATCAGAAAGAAAAGAAGAAATACTATTATGGTACGGTATTATAGTATATCAAAATTACAAGAAACCTGCAATGAAACATGAGGAGGACCTTTACGTGACTAGTGAACTAAAGTCAAGTTTTTTCAGGCTTCTGCTGCATGGCCCAAACTGTATTAGCAATATAGACAAAGTTGAAGCTGGCCTAGAGGTAAGATGATATATGATATGGCATTGTATTGATTTATGTTACATTACATTATGTTCTTATGGTATGTTGTGTTGTGTTATATTATATCATGTTATATCGTGTCACATCCTTCATATCATGTCATGTCATATCATATTATATTATATTATATTTTGTATTGCTTACCTTTTTTTTTTTACCTTGTCTCCCTTCAGGAACCATATTCATTGAAACTCAAGGGAGAAACTATTCTCCCACAGAAGAGTTTCCACCCAGTCTAGTGATGACTTTTCCCTGTAACAAGTCTCGTTCCAGCCAAAGAGAAGTAAGCCATCCAACCCCCATTTTAGTATTATTTTTATTTTGTTCATGTCTGTGATTTAATGGGTGTAGGGAACTCCTGATGAGGAAATTCCATCTACCAAAACAAATCTATAACTGTTCTCTAACTTACATTCTTATCAAGTTGCCTGGGACACTGAGAGATTAAGTGACTGCCTAGAGACATACAGTATACATCAAAGGCATGACTTGCACTAAGATCTTTCTGATTCTAAGGCCATCTCTCTACAGTCAATGCCACACTATCTCTGTGTAGGTAACATTTCTTACTGATGGCATTGGAAGTTATTGTGTATGGGATTTACTATATTTCTGTGCTCCCAGACAGTATTTATGAAAACCCAGGTTTATACATAGAAAATTATAGAGAACATGGTATAGTCAGCGACATGCCATACTGGTTGGTGACACTTGCTTCCTCAATGCATTTTTAGATGCACAAGTAAGTATGCCGTCGCATAGCTCCCGTTGTGATTGCTGAAAGATCATCAACCTGAAGGACACTATCAAATGAATACTTCAAGACTCCAAAGTACCAGGCTATTTGTCTGGTGTGGGGATTTTTTGAATACATAATAAGGAATTTAAAAATTAGTGGGAATGCTCTCCATTGCAGTGGTATAGTGGAATAAGAATAGACGAGTCAGAGGACATAGATTCAAATCCCACCTCTCATAATATTTATGAGACCCTGGGAAAAATCACAAGCTCTCTACATCAGTTTCTTGCTCAACAAAATGAAGGACTTAAGCTAGATGGTTTCTGAGGTCACTTCCTACTTTGGTTCTATGATCCTATGAGTAGGGAGTCTGTTAACTGGTTATCTGTGATCTCAGCCTGATTTTAGAGAAAAGACAGGGATAGTTTACACAAGAGAAGTAAAATCAGAGTCTGTGATGGCCTAGAATTAGTGAGAAAAGCAGCTCTGAAGGAAAGATATTATTTGATATCTATGGAATGTTTAGCATAGTAGATTCATTATTCCTCACTGGATCCTTTTCATCTTCCCAGAAAACTTCCCTAGTTGATCCCCCTATTTCCATCTTATTCCAAAATACCTATTTCTCAGGATGACTGTGAGATAAACAAGTACAATCTTCTTTTTCTAAAATGCCTTTCCTTTAAGAGATATTTATTTGAAATCTTTTTCCCTTGGTCTCTGATCAGCCCTGAAGTTATCTTTCAGGCATGTTGTATATGCATTTTAATCAGCATCATCTCAAGAGGACAAACTATACTCTAATTAATGTCTCAAACAAGGGGCTAAAGATATATACCATTTGCCTGATAGCCTAAACTCTGTTAACCACCAGGTCCTCACTGTTTCTGCCTTCTTTGTTCATTGAGAAGTCAGGCTGTTATCATCTCCAGATAAATAGCATTTATTTTGCAGACCCAAAGCCTAAGCAAATGATACTGTGCACTCTTGAATGAGTCTATGTAGCATACTGCATTGCAGCAAGCTTGCTAATAGTGCAGTGAAGTCAGACACAGTAAACTGCTGGGCCCTGTTTTGTGCTACAAAGAGCAGGATGGAATCTACCCCCTTCTGATCTGCAAGGGTCTGGTGGGGAATGGGGGTAGGGGGTGAAAGTGATCCTTAGGATTTAAAACAATATAAACAGAAATACACATTAATACACACATATACATATACACACATACATACATACATATATACCACAACTGGTATATATATAAATATGCATGTGCAATACATACACATATACATGTGTACAACATACATATACATATATAAATACATATATATATATATATATGCCTATGTCAGTGATGGCAAATGGAGCCACTGATCCATGCATAAGGATTTCTGCAGTCACCTATTGGCTTTAGTTTTAAAATGCAATCTTACCTATTTTTAATTGTATTTTACCTATTTTGTTAAATATTTCCCAATTTCCTTTTAATCTAGTTTGGCTTGCACTCAGGTGCATGTTTGACACGTCTGGCCTCACATACTGAGAGGTTAAGGCTTATGTTCATGATCACATAACTTGTATTTAACAAAAGCAGGAGTTGAACGAAGGGGTCCCTTGTTTCTCTAGGACACCATCCTGCCACTCAAATTTTTCATCTATTCTATAGGCCTGGGTGGGGAACCTGTGGCCTCAAAGCCACATGCAGCCCTTTAAGTCCTCAAGTGCAGCCCTTTGACTGAATCCAAACTTCACAGAAAAAAATCCCCTTATAGGCCAATGTTCCCAGTCCTGCCTACAGTAATTATTTGTTCTTCCTATATTTCATGGTCTCACAGAATGGTTCAGTTCAACAATCATTTATTAAATGCTTATTGTGTGAAAGATATTGTGCTAAGTGATGGGAATGTAAATCTATGCAGAAAGACAGTCTGTCCTCAAGGTGCTTACATTCTAATGAGAGAAGATAACACATTAAAAAAAAAAGACCTGGGAAGGGGCAGAGAGAGAGGGAGGAGAACGTGATAGAGAAGTCTATGAGTTCAGTCTAGTGGGAAATGAAGAGAGATGACTGACCTGGGTTCCATCCTTAAATGGAGGTTCTAGGAGGAGCCATCCAACCAGAGAGAGGGGAACCAGAGGTAGAGGGTACTTCTGAGGTGTGAGTTCCTGGGTCAGAATTTGCTGCGGCATGGTAGAGAAATCTGGAGGAGTACAGCCTAGTGGGTGAGAGACCGCCTTCAGCTTATGTATAACTTACAGTTCAGAAATGAGTTGGTGAACCATAGAATCATAGACAATGATGCCATTAGCCTTCATGGAAATGGAAAAGAGAAGTAGACCTTTAGGATGAATGAGAGAATTACAGAAGGCAAGAAATGGAATATTAGAGGCTTCAGAGGAAAAAAATGACAGGATTTAGACCTTTGAGATCAATTTGTCCATACCTTGCACTTTATAGGGAAGGAAACAGAGGCCAGAGAAGGGAGCTTTGTGACTTGCCTATGTTCATAACTCTACTACGTGGAAGGAGCAGGTTTCCAGTTTTGTTCTTGTGAATCTATGTTCTTAATTGTTTTCACTGTGCTGCAGCTAAATAACAACAAACAAAACAACAGGCAAAGCAAAACCGAAAAACCCGAAGTAGCAAAGAGACAACTATGCAAATAGTGCTACAGACCAGCCAAATAAAAATGAACAGAGTATTCTGTTTTCACACAAGAGCAGTGAAAACTAATAGGAAACCATGCCACAGTTGTCTATATCAATCTGGATAGCTACAGTTGCTGAGGGAGATGCAGAAGTACTTTTAATGGAGCACAGAATAACTTTCTAAAAGTCTTTTTTGTGAATTGAAATAAAATAGCTTTGGGGCAGCTAGGTGGTGCAGTGGATAGAGCATCGGCCCTGGATTCAGGAGGACCTGAGTTCAAATCCGGTCTCAGACACATAATTTACTAGCTGTGTGACCCTGGGCAAGTCACTTCACCCCATTGCCTAGCCCCCCCCCCAAAATAATAATGAAATAAAATAGCTTTATATAAGGAAAAACATTGTTGTTAGAGACTTGGTTAACAAATGATTTCTGGAGAAATGGTTCCTGCATACAAATTCTCAAGGTTGATGAATCACACTTGAACTTCTTTTCTTGCCTTCAGCATCCAGACAGATAGCCAACCAACCATTGGATGAATAGAGAGTGGAAATGTGAAGACTGGGTAATAGGATTTCTCTCTCGTTATCTCTAAACTAGGATTTACCCCCATGGTACTTTTAGCCTCCTTTGTCTTTTCCTTGTTCATCAGACACAGCCTCTGTATCAAAGGCAATTTTCAAAGAACCTTTGAGCAGGTGTAGCCTGTTAGAGACCTCTAACTACTCCAGGCAAACTGAGTACTCAGAAAGAATTTCTTTACCAGAAAGAGGTAGAATAAGAAGGGTACTGTAGAATGTAGAATTGGGGGCAGCTAGATGATGGAGTAGAAAGAGCATCAGCCCTGAAGTCAGGAGGACCTGAGTTCAAACCTGGCCTCAGATCAAAAACTTGACACTTACTAGCTATGTGACCCTGGGCAAGTCACTTAACCCCAATTGCCTAAAAAAAAAAAAGAATGTAGAATTGGAATTGTATCAAAAGGACTATCTGGACCCTTTGAAAGGTAGAATGATGAAAGAATGTTTGCTTCCTGAGGGCACTGGATTAAATGTAGTTTTAAGCTATACAAGAGGAAGATTTTTACCATCTTTGACAATTAAGCTACTTATTTTTTTTTCATTTTGTTACAAAATTGCTATGTAAATAACTAAAATGTATATAGCACTTCGTGGTTTGCAAAGCACATTATTTATATATATTAGCTCAATTGCTATTAGGAACTCGAAGTTAGATGATTCCCTTTTCTTGTGCAGATCCATGATTGCTCTGCAAATTATAGTCTTAGTCATCTAGAACACTAAGAGGTTAACAGACTTGGCCAGTGTCACACGGTTAGTACCTGTGCCAAAGGCAGCACTCAACCCAGATTCTCAGACTGGTCCTCTAGCCACTCCATGCCTCTGCCTCTCTAAATAAACCAAAATGAGCTATTACTCAGCTAAATAATGCATCAAACCACTTGTTTGACTTAACTGAATGATATTTTGGAATGACTATGTCAGGTTTTTTGCATGGTTGGCTGTCAAATATAAACACAGCCGGCTTGAGTGTGGCATGAATAGATATCTGATCTTGGATTTGGGTCACTCTATCTCCAAGGGAGATTGTTATTTCTGCCTTAAGAGCAGGAACAGGGCTATAGCTGTACCACCAGTAATTTAAAGGAGGAAAGGCAGGCAAAATAGAAGACCATCATGGCAAAGCAGTTTCTTCTAAACTCTTTTGTCTCCAAGAGGGTTATACCCTTGAATTATATCTAGCTTACCTCACCTCAAGTAGAGGTAGTCTAGGAGTATACTAAGAGATTCAGAATAAATACTATTTCCCCCAATTGCTCTCAAGGGAAGGGTTATACTTAACTTACTATCACCAGTTTTCTCTTCTTTCTTTTTCTTTCTTTCTTTCTTTCTTTCTTTCTTTCTT